>NC_068280.1:2659816-2717316 GCF_025860055.1 Xyrauchen texanus | reverse complement strand
ATAATCCTCATCATCATCAATAATCATCATCATCAATAATCCTCATCATCATCAATAATCATCATCATCATCATCATCATCATCAATAATCATCATCATCATCAATACATCATCATCATCAATAATCATCATCATCAATAATCATCATCATCATCAATAATCATCATCATCATCATCATCAATAATCATCATCATCATCAATAGTCATCATCATCAATAATCATCATCATCAATAATCCTCATCATCATCAATAATCATCATCATCAATAATCATCATCATCATCAATAATCATCATCATCAATAATCATCATCATCATCATCATCATCATCATCAATAATCCTCATCATCATCAATAATCATCATCATCAATAATCCTCATCATCATCAATAATCATCATCATCATCATCATCATCATCAATAATCCTCATCATCATCAATAATCATCATCAATAATCCTCATCATCATCAATAATCATAATCATCATCATCATCATCAATAATCATCATCATCATCAATCATCATCATCATCATCATCATCATCAATAATCATCATCATCATCAATAATCATCATCATCATCATCATCAATAATCCTCATCATCATCAATAATCATCATCAATAATCCTCATCATCATCAATAATCATCATCATCATCATCATCAATAATCATCATCATCATCAATAATCATCATCATCATCATCAATAATCCTCATCATCATCAATAATCATCATCATCAATAATCATCATCATCATCAATAATCATCATCATCAATAATCATCATCATCATCATCATCATCATCATCATCAATAATCCTCATCATCATCAATAATCATCATCATCAATAATCCTCATCATCATCATCATCATCAATAATCATCATCATCAATAATCATCATCATCAATAATCATCATCATCAATAATCCTCATCATCATCAATAATCATCATCATCAATAATCATCATCATCATCATCATCATCAATAATCCTCATCATCATCAATAATCATCATCAATAATCCTCATCATCATCAATAATCATAATCATCATCATCATCAATAATCCTCATCATCATCAATAATCCTCATCATCATCAATAATCATCATCATCATCATCATCATCATCATCAATAATCCTCATCATCATCATCATCATCAATCATCATCATCAATAATCATCATCATCATCAATACATCATCATCATCATCATCATCATCATCAATAATCCTCATCATCATCAATAATCATCATCATCATCAATAATCATCATCAATAATCATCATCATCATCAATAATCCTCATCATCATCAATCATCATCATCAATAATCATCATCATCAATAATCATCATCATCATCAATAATCATCATCATCATCATCATCATCATCATCATCATCAATAATCATCATCATCATCAATAATCATCATCATCAATAATCATCATCATCATCAATAATCATCATCATCATCATCATCAATAATCCTCATCATCATCAATAATCATCATCATCAATAATCCTCATCATCATCAATAATCATCATCATCATCATCATCATCATCAATAATCCTCATCATCATCAATAATCATAATCATCATCATCATCAATAATCCTCATCATCATCAATAATCATAATCATCATCAATAATCCTCATCATCATCAATAATCATCATCATCATCAATAATCATCATCATCATCATCATCATCAATAATCCTCATCATCATCAATAATCATCATCATCATCAATAATCATCATCATCAATAATCCTCATCATCATCAATCATCATCATCAATAATCATCATCATCATCATCAATCCTCATCATCATCAATAATCATCATCATCAATAATCATCATCATCATCATCATCATCAATAATCCTCATCATCATCAATAATCATCATCAATAATCCTCATCATCATCAATAATCATCATCATCATCAATAATCCTCATCATCATCAATCATCATCATCATCATCATCAATAATCATCATCATCATCAATAATCCTCATCATCATCAATAATCATCATCATCATCAATAATCCTCATCATCATCAATAATCATCATCATCAATAATCATCATCATCATCAATAATCCTCATCATCATCAATAATCATCATCAATAATCCTCATCATCATCAATAATCATAATCATCATCATCATCAATAATCATCATCATCAATAATCATCATCAATAATCATCATCATCATCAATCATCATCATCATCATCATCAATAATCATCATCATCATCAATCATCATCATCAATCATCATCATCATCAATAATCATCATCATCATCATCATCATCATCAATAATCATCATCATCAATAATCATCATCATCATCATCATCATCATCAATCATCATCATCATCATCATCATCAATAATCATCATCATCATCAATAATCATCATCAATAATCATCATCATCAATAATCATCATCATCATCATCATCATCATCAATCATCATCATCATCAATAATCATCATCATCATCAATCATCATCATCATCAATAATCATCATCATCAATCATCATCATCATCAATAATCATCATCATCATCATCATCATCATCAATAATCCTCATCATCATCAATAATCATCATCAATAATCCTCATCATCATCAATAATCATAATCATCATCATCATCATCAATAATCCTCATCATCATCAATAATCATCATCATCATCAATAATCCTCATCATCATCAATAATCATCATCAATAATCCTCATCATCATCAATAATCATCATCATCAATAATCATCATCATCATCATCATCAATAATCCTCATCATCATCAATAATCATCATCAATAATCCTCATCATCATCAATAATCATAATCATCATCATCATCATCATCAATAATCATCATCATCATCAATAATCATCATCATCAATAATCATCATCATCATCATCAATAATCCTCATCATCATCAATAATCATAATCATCATCATCATCATCAATAATCCTCATCATCATCAATAATCATCATCATCAATCATCATCATCATCAATAATCATCATCATCAATAATCATCATCATCATCATCATCATCATCATCATCAATAATCATCATCATCATCATCATCAATAATCATCATCATCAATAATCATCATCATCATCATCAATAATCCTCATCATCATCAATAATCATCATCAATAATCCTCATCATCATCAATAATCATAATCATCATCATCATCATCAATAATCCTCATCATCATCATCATCATCAATAATCATCATCATCATCAATAGTCATCATCAATAATCCTCATCATCATCAATAATCATAATCATCATCATCATCATCAATAATGCTCATCATCATCATCATCATCATCATCATCATCAATAATCCTCATCATCATCATCATCATCAATAATCATCATCATCATCAATAATCATCATCAATAATCCTCATCATCATCAATAATCATAATCCTCATCATCATCATCAATAATCATCATCATCATCATCATCATCATCATCAATAATCCTCATCATCATCAATAATCATCATCATCATCAATAATCCTCATCATCATCAATAATCATCATCAATAATCCTCATCATCATCAATACTCATCATCATCAATAATCATCATCATCATCATCATCAATAATCCTCATCATCATCAATAATCATCATCAATAATCCTCATCATCATCAATAATCATAATCATCATCATCATCATCATCATCAATAATCCTCATCATCATCAATAATCATCATCATCAATAATCATCATCATCATCATCATCAATAATCCTCATCATCATCAATAATCATAATCATCATCATCATCATCATCATCAATAATCCTCATCATCATCAATAATCATCATCATCAATAATCATCATCAATAATCCTCATCATCATCAATAATCATCATCATCAATAATCATCATCATCATCATCATCAATAATCATCATCATCATCATCATCAATAATCATCATCATCATCATCATCAATAATCCTCATCATCATCAATAATCATCATCATCATCATCATCAATACATCATCATCATCATCATCATCATCATCATCATCATCATCATCAATAATCCTCATCATCATCAATAATCCTCATCATCATCATCATCATCATCAATAATCCTCATCATCATCAATAATCCTCATCATCATCAATAATCATCATCATCATCATCAATAATCCTCATCATCATCAATAATCCTCATCATCATCAATAATCATCATCATCATCATCATCAATAATCCTCATCATCATCAATAATCCTCATCATCATCAATAATCATCATCATCATCATCATCAATAATCCTCATCATCATCAATAATCATCATCAATAATCCTCATCATCATCAATAATCATCATCATCATCATCATCATCATCATCAATCATCATCATCAATAATCATCATCATCATCATCATCATCATCATCATAATCATCATCATCATCATCATCAATAATCATCATCATCATCAATCATCATCATCATCATCATCATCATCATCATCATCATCATCATCATCATCATCAATAATCATCATCATCATCAATCATCATCAATAATCCTCATCATCATCAATAATCCTCATCATCATCAATAATCATCATCATCATCATCATCAATAATCATCATCATCATCATCATCAATAATCATCATCATCAATAATCATCATCAATAATCCTCATCATCATCAATAATCATCATCATCATCAATAATCATCATCAATAATCCTCATCATCATCAATAATCATCATCATCATCAATAATCATCATCAATAATCCTCATCATCATCAATAATCATCATCATCAATAATCATCATCATCATCATCATCAATAATCATCATCATCATCATCATCAATAATCATCATCAATAATCCTCATCATCATCAATAATCATAATCATCATCATCATCATCAATAATCCTCATCATCATCATCATCATCAATAATCATCATCATCATCAATAATCATAATCATCATCATCATTATCAATAATCCTCATCATCATCATCATCAATAATCATCATCATCATCAATAATCCTCATCATCAATAATCATCATCATCAATAATCATCATCATCATCAATAATCATCGTCATCAATAATCCTCATCATCATCAATAATCATCATCATCATCAATAATCCTCATCATCATCAATAATCATCATCATCATCATCATCAATAATCCTCATCATCATCAATAATCATCATCATCAATAATCCTCATCATCATCAATAATCATCATCAATAATCCTCATCATCATCATCATATATATATAATGTATATATACATTAGGGCTGTCAATCAATACAATTTATAATTAAAATTAATAATTAATTAATTAATCGCATATACAAATATTTGCTGAGAAAGCCCCTCATATAACAATAATCCAATATATAATGATTATACATATTTATATCAATATATAATTATACATAGTTATCTTTAAATATTTAAAAACTCTATATATATATATATATATACAGATCAAATGTTTTGAGACACTTGACTGAAAGGTTTTGTATTTCGTTTAGTCACAACATAATTCCCATATTTCAATTTCTGTTAATCCATAGTTTTGATGACTTTACTATTATTCTCATATTCTCATATATATACACAAAACCTTTGACCGGTAGTGTGTATATACAGTACTGAGTGGTAGTGGTGGTGTAGTGGGCTAAAGCGCATAAATGGTAATCAGAAGGTTGCTGGTTCAATCCCCACAGCCACCACCACTGTGTCCTTGAGTAAGGCACTTAACTCCAGGTTGCTCCGGGGGGATTGTCCCTGTAATAAGTGCACTGTAAGTCACTTTGAATAAAAGCATCTGCCAAATGTAAATGTGCAAAAGTTTTAGGCACTTGTGAAAAATGTTGCATAATGAGGCTGTCTTCAAAAATAATGACGTAAATCATTTTCATTTATCACTTGATGTCATAGAAAGTCCAGAAAACATAAAAAAGCCAATATTCGGTGTGACCACCTTTGCCTTAAAGCAGCCCCAATCCTCCTGGTACACCTGGACACAGTTTGTATTGGTTGTTGGCAGATCGGATTTTCACAGTTTGCACAGTACTGTGTATATATATATACACATAGTAGTATACACAGTGTATGTATATATATATATATATATGTGACACTCTTGTTCTACCCGCTCCGTATGGGACTCGAACCTAGGTCTCCGGCGCGGGTGCTCTAACAAGGAGGCTATAGGCTACAGCCTCTAGTGTCAGTCGCTAGATTTACACACTGCACAGCTATCTACCAGCTGGCTCCCGCTACATATATTGAAGTAATATCACACTAATCGTGCTATGCGGCCCTACATCTGCAATGCTGTGATTCGGCCGCAGTAGGTTATCATAGATTGCGAGAATCTGCCGTTGCTGGTTCAAAACAAATGATGCGTCCAAGCCTTCGTTAGTAATTCAAAAAGTACTTCAGAAATAGTATCACGGCTTGTGCTGTTTCTAACAAGTTATTGGATAAACAAGGATGTGTGTGTGTGTGTGTGTGTGAGAGAGAGAGAGATAGAGAGAGAGAGAGATGGAGCATGTGTGATCACCTGTTGCCACTCCCAAGCAGAGATGCTGTCAGCTTTCTGAAGATCAGATTTGTCTCTGGAAAAATAGCCGTCCATTCACTATAGAACCGGTATTATCCTCCACCATTTTGAACAGTTTGAGTTTGTGTAAGTCTGTTGTGTCTCTCAGCTGTGATGAGCCGTAATGCTGAAGTTGTTCCTTTAAAGCCGTTTAAAGCTATTTCCTAGCTTTAGTAGTGCAGTAGTAATATGAGCGATCATGGAGGGCTGTTCTATGTAAACAATGACTGACAGGTTCACTTCACGTCACCTAACTGGCTTATATTACACATAAAATTATCTTTTGCCACCACCTGCTGGCTAACATATGTAATGTCAAAAAATTTAAAATACATGTAAGAGACACTTATACAGTAACTCCTAACAGATCTGCACTGCTCTTACACTTTAGTTTAGGATGATGAACACAAGTGGAGTGATACACAAACAGTGAAGCATCCGAGTGCTGATGGTGTCAGAACATCAGTGCTTATGGAACGTCTCTCGTCCAATCAGATTCGAGGACTGGAACTGACCGATGTGTACATATATATATATATTAAATAAGAGTTTTATTTTCTATTCATTTTACATGAAGGGTTGCAATTTTGGTAAATACAATTTAAAAATCCTTATCTGTGTGAATTTGTATTTCTTCTACTGGAAAAAGCTTGTTTTAGTGGGTTTGAACATTTTGTTTTAGCTCGCCAGCAATAAACTGCCCAAGAGTCGGAACACTTGTATTACACTAATTGGAGATTTCGGACCACCCAATATGGCGGGTGTTCACTAACGTTGCATGTTAAATAGCCAGTCACCTTTTAGATACAGATGTTGCCTGTTAGTCAACTCGAGAATGCATATGCGCATTACCCGGACCAGCCTGAAAGAAAAAGGGTCATGCCCGGTCCCCAATCAGCCTGATGGGGGCGCGCGAGAGATAAAGGCGGCCAGTGACGACAGTTCTCGAGAGAGAGAATTACAGGCAGCTGCGCTGTGTGTTTATGTTTGTGTGTTTTTTGTTTATTTCTTTATTAAACTATTATTTATATTGTCAAGCCGGTTCTCTGCTCCTCCTTTCCATTGAACTGTGTTACATTGGTGCCGAAACCCAGGAAGGAGGAGGGATGCCCGTCACGGAGTCCTCGACACTGCTGTCCACCCAGGGGAATGCCGCTGCCATCCGCCGGGGGACTGAGTAGCCCGACCGCCCGGACGCGGAGAACGGCCGCAGTCTGTGAGGCGAGTGGGGACTGGACTCCCCGATCGCCTGGAGCCGCTGCCAGGGGCGGAGAAGTGCCCTGCCGTCCCCCAGAAACGCGTAGGGGTCGAGAGGACCACCATCCGCGAGACCGCCTGGAGCGGTAGGGCCACTGCCAGGGGTGGAGGAAAGTCCCCACGGGTCGCCGAGAACGCGGAGGGGTGTTCTGTCCACACGGGCCCTGCCCTCCTCCGCTCTACAGTGATTTAATCTTGTTTCGTTCTTGAACGACTCTGTGTTATTTAACGAATCAGTTCAATCAATGCTTCAGTGATTCACATAGCATATACCTACAGGCGTTAAGATGGATCAGCAGAAATGGTGATTAAACGAAATCTATAGGTGAATGGATTCAAAAGACTCGACCCAAAGGGATGAATCAATATCTCCACCATTATAAGACGTACATACAGATTTGTAGCGACCAGATTTGATCATATTTCAAAAAAGAACAAATGGGGTTTATAAAGGTGGAAAATGACGTGAAAATGTCATATGGACTACTTGTATGGTGCCAATGGCATTTTTTTTTACCTTTTTAGAGTTTGGCAGTTAAATCGACATTCAATTTTCTTTGTTGATCTTCTGCTTAACTTTTTGAACTATTCCTTTAAGATTAGTATCAGAGTTAGCATTCAGGAAACCAAGAAAACCACCAAAATTTCCTGTCCTTGCCAAGACATTATCAAGTGTTTTTGTCCCAGCATACATTTCAAGATTTAACATACCTGACGATCCAGCGAGGGTGTGTGTCTGTCCATCATCCCATCGGATGTCATTAAAACAACACAGACAGCTGCGTTTACCCTACAGATAAAACAACACCAGAAAGAGAAAAAGAAACCGTGTGTGGCAAAGATCCTCAAAAGAGAGGTGTGACAAAGGAAGGAAGTGAAGGAGAAATATGATGAGGTGTTATGAAGGTACACAGGGGATGAAGACTGACGAAACACACTTAAGTCATAGCATATTCGGCACTACACATACATACACAAGCACTCGGGTGAAGTCGACCCAGACTAATCCATACAGTAACTTTCTTTCCAAATTGTCAATATAAAACTAGATTTAAATTTTTTTAGAAAATATGAGTGGTGCTTGCTCATGCAAAACTCACAGCCACAATGCTAATGTGTTCTTGGTGGATGTTAGCAGGGTCAGAAATTATGGAAGAGTCCCTGAAATTCAAAAGTCGGTTGAAGTTAGTGAATGTCCCATTTTTGTCTCTAAATGAACATTCGTCTTTGGTCCCACAATATTCTAAAAATCACATTCAGGGGACGTTAGTGAACGTCCCCATTTTTGTCTCTAAATAAACATTCGTCTTTGGTCCCACAATATTCTAAAAATCACATTCAGGGGACGTTAGTGAACGTCCCCATTTTTGTCTCTAAATAAACATTCGTCTTTGGTCCCACAATATTCTAAAAATCACATTCATAGCTAATCGTGATTAATCGTATAACTTTCCATAGTTAATCTTGATTAATCGTATACCTTTTCGTAGTTACCCGCCATTAATCGTACAACATTCATAGTTAACCACGATTAATCGTATAACTTTTCATAGCTAATCATGATTAATCGTATAACTTTTCATAGTTAATCGTGATTAAACGTATAACTTTCCATAACTAATCGTGATTAATCGTAAAACTTTTCATAGTTAATCGAGATTAACCGTATAACTTTCCATAGCTAATCGTGATTAATCGTGTAACATTCATAGTTAACCACGATTAATCGTATAACTTTTCATAGTAAATCGTGATTAATCGTATAACTTTTCATAGCTAATCATGATTAATCGTATAACTTTCCATAGTTAATCGTGATTAATCGGATAACTTTCCATAGGTAATCATAATTAACCGTATAACTTTTCATAGTTAATCGTGATTAATCGTATAACTTTTCATAGTTAACCATGATTAAACGTATAACTTTTCATAGTTAATCGTGATTAATCGTACAACTTTTCATAGTTAATCGTGATTAATCGTATAACTTTTCATAGTTAACCGTGATTAAACGTATAACTTTCCATAGTTAATCATGATTAATCGTATAACTTTCCATAGTTAATCGTGATTAATCGTACAACTTTTCATAGTTAATCGTGATTAATCGTATAACTTTCCATAGTTAATCATGATTAATCGTATAACTTTCCATAGTTAATCGTGATTAATCGTATAACTTTTCATAGTTAATCGTGATTAATCGTATAACTTTTCATAGTTAATCGTGATTAATCGTATAACTTTTCATAGCTAATCATGATTAATCGTATAACTTTCCATAGGCAATCGTGATTAACCGTATAACTTTTCATAGTTAATCGTGATTAATCGTATAACTTTCCATAGTTAATCGTGATTAATCGTACAACTTTTCATAGCTAACCGTGATTAAGCGTATAACTTTTCATAGTTAATCGTGATTAACCGTATAACTTTTCATAGTTAATCGTGATTAATCGTATAACTTTCCATAGTTAATCGTGATTAATCGTACAACTTTTCATAGCTAACCGTGATTAAGCGTATAACTTTCCATAGGCAATCGTGATTAACCGTATAACTTTTCATAGTTAATCGTGATTAATCGTATAACTTTCCATAGTTAATCGTGATTAATCGTACAACTTTTCATAGTTAATCGTGATTAATCGTATAACTTTTCATAGTAAATCATAATTAATCGTATAACTTTTCATAGTGAATCGTGGTTAAGCGTATAACTTTTCATAGTTAATTGTGATTAATTGTACAACTTTTCATAGTGAATCGTGATTAATCATATAACTTTCCATAGTTAATCGTGATGAATCGTATAACTTTCCATAGTTAATCGTGATTAATCGTATAACTTTTCATAGTTAATCGTGATTAATTGTACAACTTTTCATAGTGAATCGTGATTAAGCGTATAACTTTTCATAGTGAATCGTGATTAACCGTATAACGTTTCATAGTTAATCGTGATTAAGCGTATAACTTTCCATAGTTAATCGTGATTAATCGTATAACTTTTCATAGTTAATCGTGATTAATTGTACAACTTTTCATAGTAAATCGTGATTAATCATATAACTTTTCATAGTAAATCGTGATTAATCGTATAACTTGTCATAGTTAATCACGATAAGCGCATACATTTCCATAGTCAATCACAACTAATCGCATAACTTTTCATTATTAATCGCGATTAATCGTATAACTTTTCATAGTAAATCGTGATTAATCGTATAACTTTTCATAGTTAATCACGATAAGCGCATACATTTTCATAGCTGATCGCGATTAACCGTATAGATATTTCATAGCTAATCACAAGTACGCAGATAATTTTTCATAGTTAAGTGCGATTTATCACATAACCCTTCATAGGTAACCGCGATTAAGCGGAAAAGCATGCATAGATAATCGCAACTAATCGCAGAAATTTCGACAATTAACCGCGACTAACCGCACAACCCTCATAATTAATCGCGATTAATCACGTACCTTTTCATAGCTAATCGTGATTAATCGGATAACTATTCATGGTTAATCACGATTAATCGTATACATTTTCATAGTTAATCGCGATTAATCGCAGATTTTGAAAGTGCTTTGAGACTTTTTTCCGGTCAAAATGCATTTAATTCCTTTTTAGGAAAGTAAAACAATATGTAACAAAATAATTCTTTATTAACATTTTCCAAATAACGCTTTCCACAGTATAAAGATAGAAATGCACTAAAATAGCACCAATTCGAGTAAAATTTCAAGTTTCCCAAAGCCTAAGTGGAAGTTTGACTAATTGAAAGAACTAGTTTCCCTTTAGGTTACATATTCAGTGCATTGGGCATTAAATCTCTTAAAACCTCGTCCTCCACAGACTGTGGCTATCCACTTTGCTACAGCTATCGTGAAGCCGCGATAATGATTCACATCCGGGTGTCAACGCCAGCGTCAAGTGCCGCTCTAAAGCTCCACATGAAAAGCGCTTGAAGACAAAAACGCTCTCATTCTGCGGTTTCGTGAAAGTTAAAACTTGACGTGCTTCTGTGGTATTTAAATTGCGCCTCACAGAGGCTACAAAGTACTCGCTTTCTGTCGCAAGTCCCATCTGCGCTTGTTTTGTACATACAAATAACATTAAGAGGTATTTTCCCATCACTGTTGACTCCGGGCGGACACAATGCAGAGGTTTCACCCCAGTCCCACCAGTGTTTTTACTGGTTTATGGTTTTTTAACAGTAAATGCGTTAATCGCGATTAAGAAAAACGAACACGTTCAGCTTTTTAAATGAATCGCATGCTCTCACAGCTCATCCTAAACTGGTTGACATGATCTTAGCTGGTCTCCCAGCCTGATCAAGTTGGTCAGCTGGGTGGTTTTAATGGGGCTATTGGCACTTTTAAACTGGTCATGCTGGAATAAAAAAGCTATGACCAGCAGGGGTGTGTTACGGGTCAACACATGAGCCAACCTCAGAAAATTGTCCTCTAATTTGATATGATTATTGTCTGATGTTGTAAATTTGCTTGACATTTCAGAAGACAGCCGTGGTAATTGAGTTAAAATTATACACACACACACACACACACACACACACACACACACACACACACACACACACACACACACACACACACAAACAGACCTCCTTGATGCACACAATAGACTTGAAAACTGACTTCAATAGCTAGACGTCACCGTGCCGTTAAGCTAAAGACGTGCTACTCTATTTAGCATATAAAACACACAAATATTGGGTAAATAAACTCTTCTTTACCATCATGGTAGTGTACATTGTATTGCCATGGTGGTAGGGCCTACCCTGATCAAAAAACTGCTTAAACCACCTTAAGATGGTTTGCTGGTCTTAGCTGGTTTAAGAAGGTCCACAGCCTGGCCAAGTTGGTGTTCAACTGATTTGGCTGATTGGCCAGCTGGTCACACCAACAATTCCCTAAACCCCTCTTAAACCAGCAAACAGACCAGTCCCACCAGGCTGTGAGGCCAGCTAGGACCAGCAACCCGTTTGGGCTGGTTTAAGCTCTTGTTCTAAGCAGGGTAGAGTCTAAAAAATATGATATTGCCATTTATATAACCTTTAACCTTTGTTTTGGTGAATGGATCATCTGCATCAGTGCTAATCGTTTCAATTAACTGATCTAGGGTCAGCGTTTATCACATCAGTCCTGTCAATCATGTGTCAGGCCGTGCAGTTCAAATGCTGGTAAGATGGGTAAAGTGAGGTAGGAGCTGCTGAGGAGGGGTTGTCATAGTGATGCAATCACCCTCTGATTGGTCGAGACGCAGATGGAAACTATTGGCAAAGTACACGAGAACACGAGGAGACATTTCACATCAAAATGTGCTGTTCCCTTTGGCATGTTTACTTGGTCTGCTTCTAGAATTATCCCATTGATTTTGAGCATGTGGGTTGAGATGGACGTACTGTAGTTGCTGCAGTAATTTTAAACATTCTTTTTTAGGACTTTCAGGAAAAACGGACAAAATGTTTAGGCATTTTAGCGCATTTTTGAGTGCCCAAGTATATGTGCTTCTGGTTGTTTGAAAGGGAAAGCTCTGGAAGAACTCCAATGTGTCTATCTATGAGTTCCTCTTTGACTGTGTCCACAATGTGTTCAATATTCAGGCTATTCTGACATACAGCTTGAAGGAAGAGCTTCAGGCCTGAAATTTGAGTCTTGACTGACATGAAGGGGAGCGCTTTATAAAGGCAGAGAGGACCCTCAGAAACACTCTGCCCTAGCCTGTCCGCTTGACACTGAAATATTTATACATTTATGTGTCTGTTTGCTGAAGTTTACTTTGCCAAGTTGCCCCTTGAAACAAGTAACCGTGGTTCAGGGCTGGACTGGGAAGAGAAATTGTCCCGGGACTTTACATGGCAATGGGTCCAAACGGGGGGTGGACCCGGGGGTGTTCGCTGTCCTTTCCTGCATATCGTGGCGCCGTTTTATGGCCGACCCACCGTCCCGCTCAGTTATCCCACTGGTAAGTCCGCCCTTGATCGGCCCCAAAGTGCGTCGGCCCACCGGGAAAATGCCCGGTATGGAAGATTGCCAGTCCAGCCCTGTCTGTGGTGTAAGATAAATTTTAGCCATTTTATTGCCGGTAGATGATGACCTTATAAATGCAGACTGTAAATCATAGCTAACATCACAACGTCCCGCTCGGTGTCCTCAAACAAGCATATGCATGTAAACGATATGCGATATGAACCCTACGTCCCATCCACGTCCCAGTAATACATCACCTTTTTTGCCAATCTGAATGGTGTAGTCCTGAAATATTGGGGCTCATTGAAGCTGATTTGGAAAAATGTAATATATAAAGCACTATAGCAAGAAATTGGGGAGTCTGACGTGCTTTTAGTCCAGTTTTACACAGCTACTTCATGCAGCATCGGTCAGGTTGTGTTGGCCTACATCATCACATATAAACATTATATGTTCTTTGTTGGGACACCTGCCCACGGTGAATCTGTTGCGGTGTGTTATGTCCGCAGCTGAGGAAGTTTCCATAATAACAATTTAACTGGATTACACTGGCAGAGAAGCAGAAAGACATGTGCCTGTCTCTATCTATCACGCACTCGGTATATGTCTCTAGACTATATGACTTTCTTCTCAAAGGTCTCTATTAAACATGACATGATTCAAAGCACCAAAAACACCTGTGATCCTCAGAGCTCCACATTAACCCTTTACCCGTCGCATTGCTTTCATTTGCCCTTTCTCTCCTTTTATCCAAACATGATATCACTAATTACACATCTGTGCAACATACATGCTGTCATGCTGTCAGGTCATTTGATACATGTATGACATTGAACACCAATGGAAAGATCCGAACTGAATGAGAGTGTGTAGTGCGAGTTTTAGCCAGTAGAGGGCGCTCTCAACAGTTGAAAAGGGAATAAAGCTGCTCAATATTAGTCCATTTTTGGACACGAGAAAAGGCAAATAAACACAAAACACAAAGCCAAATTATACACCACAGTTATAAGAAAAATAACAAATAATAAAAACTTTAAAAAAAAATCACAAAATTGCTGTGAGCTGATATTGACAGCCACGCTGCATAAAACAATACATTTAAAAAAATTATATTTATAAATTATAATAATGTAATTATAACAATAAATGACTCATATAATATGATTCATGAATTACTATTTATTTTTTTTTATAAATAATTAGTACATATTTGATTTATAATAGCTATAATATATATATATATATATATACACACACTATTTATTCAGCGTGATATATCGGTTTACCGATCTGTAACCTAAAATAGCTAGTGACTGCCGTTTATTTAAGAAGAACGCCGCATGTGTGAGCGGTGCAGGAAACACTTGGATGAATCAGAGAGAAAATGACGTCTCTCAAAATCACAAGTGTCTTCCGGTTAATCAATATATGTAATTATCTCACTGTGTACCTGTCAGTCCAAAGCTGCCTTACACATGAATGAACTTGACTGCAATTGATCGCTGGGGTGGATTTTTCTGCACCTTTTGGATTTTCTTAACAACAACCACAATCAATGTTTAGCATGTGTAATATATATATATATAGACATAAAAATAAAATTAGCTTTGCCACCCCAACTCGGACCCTGCTTGCATCCTGGAGACGGTGTGCAGTGGCCTAACATGCCACAACAACGTTCCGCCCGTGTCTGGGAGGACACAGCGTTCCCCTCGGTAGACAACCCCCCATCAGATGAACTTACTGGATGCCACCCCTGGACACGTCCCTGAACTGGGGACCACAGCAAATGTAATTTTGTTTACTTGTTTGCTCCAAGAGCAAAAGAAAAAAGCACTAATTACGGTTTCACAGCTGTGTTAGAATGACTCCAGTCAGGTCTCCTAAGCAAACAAATTGGGCCGGTTGCTAGGGAGGGTAGAGTCACATGGGGTAACCTCCTCGCGGTCGCTATAATGTGGTTCTCGCTCTCGGTGGGGCGTGTGGTGAGTTGTGCGTGGATGTCGCAGAGAATAGCGTGAAGCCACCACACGCACTAGGTCTCAGCGGTAACGCGCTCAACAAGTCACGTGATAAGATGCGCGGATTGACGGTCTCGGACGCGGAGGCAACTGAGATTCATCCTCCACCACACGGATTGAGGCAAGTCACTACACCACCACGTGGACTTTGGGAATTGGGCGTTACAAATTGGGGATAAAAAAAAAAAAAAACGTATTCCAGGGCAATATTGATTGGGCGCCACGGTCGATTCTGACCGAGCGAGCATTTCTGCGCGGGCCGCTCTCTTGTTTCGCTGTTTACACAGTCTAGTGCTGTCACTGAGAAAGGTGTGATTTCCCTCTACATCTGCTTCAGTGATATCCATCATGTAAGTACTTTTCCCCAAAATATTGCTAACAGAACATTATATTCATCTCTCATCTCGCCATCAGTTGCTGTGAGATTAACAGCTGGAGCGGTGTGCCATCATGTCCTTCAACTCGATTACGCCGGGATCTCTATGGCTGTATCTCGTTACCCATAATCACGATGAACCGACCAGTCGTGGGTGAGATACGGGCACAGGAACTCCACTTCCCGCGGAGAAGTGAATTATGTAACGAGGTGTCACTGTCAGACCGCCTCAGTGCAAATGTCAGGCGCACAGGGAGATGCCTGTGATGCACGTTCAACGTCTTTGTCTAGCACCTTCTTCCAAACGAGTTCACATTTGGCATGTTATATGTACATCTACCTTCAGTCCACATCAGGAATAAAACATCTCTTCCTGTCTCCTCCCCGCTCCACTCATTTCTGTTTTATTGCCGGAGCTTTGTGAGGGATATTTGAGAGCCTTTGATGCAAGCACCAGAGTTAGCTTTTGTCAATACCTGCAAAGATGAAATCGATCGTAAAATAGCTATATATTTATCTATCTAATGCTTTCTTCACCCATATAGTAGTCTAGCCTATCCCTAAATAATAGGCCTTTCAGTATAGATATATATATATATATATGCACATAGATAATAACGCTACTCGAGAGCCTTCAGTCCAGTTCCCTTCCGTTGCACGTACAAAATAGTGTAGCTGGTGTACAATTAGAAAATAATAGCATAAAGTATATTTTTTATATATGTTGATGTTTTATTTTTCACATATCAAAAAATAATGCAACAAATCAGGACGAATTTAGAGCATTATCCATTACTTACACACTGAAATTTCATGTCAGACACATATTGAGCTACACAAAGTATATTTTGAGGCACTTATTGAGTCTAAATAGATGCACAACTTACATCATTTCAATGGTACACTCAAATGACAATTGTCATATCACACTGTTCATGTGTTATACTTGCTATAGTTTACTTCCATGTTGTTTCTTCATCACTGAAACAACAGCGCCACCTTGAGTAAGAAATAGCATGCATAATATGTATGTGTACACAGGGCTGGACTGGGAAGAGAAATCGGCCTGGGATTTACATGGCGGGGGGAGGGGGTTGATCCGAAAGATGACTTTCGCTGTCCTTTTCTGCATATCGTGACGCCGTTCTGCGGTCCATTCTGCATAATGCGGCGGCTCGTTTGTGCTTATCGCGGCCCATTAGGCACGTTTCGCGGACGACCCACTGGCCCGCTCGGTTCTCCCAATGACCAGTCCGCCCCTGATCGGCCCCAAAGAGCATCGGCCCACCTGGAAAATGCCCGGTATGCCAGATTACCAGTCCATTCCTATGTGTACATGAATATGGGATACTGATAAAGGCTGAAACATTCTTCATGCAAGTACGTAAACGCAGACCCGCGCGCTTGGCCAAAGCATGGTCCCATTGTACAAACATTACATGTGCTCTTGCGTTGCTCTGGCGCTTACAAACCTCCGACCACAAGGGGGCAATACATTTTTTTAGTCGTGACCACGGAACTGGAGCTGCATCTGAAATCAGGAAAATGTGGAGCCTTCGAAGGCTGCATATGGAGGCAGGATGAATATAAGGTGCTTTTCAAACTGTTCGGAGATCAGTTTCCATAAGAGTTTTCTTGGCTCTCTGGGACGCTCTGTCAAATCCAGCCTCAAAAACCTGGGGGTTGTGTTTGACCAGGCCATGACTTTGGAGACACACTCTAAACAACTCGTCCGAAATTGTTTTTATCATCTTAGGAACGTCTCTAAAATTCGCAAAATGTTATCAAAGAAGGATCTGGAAATAATAATTCACGCTTTCATATCAACAAGACTTGACTACTGCAACTCTGTTTTTATCTGTCTGAATAAGTCTGCTTTGAACAAATTGCAAATTGTTCAAAATTCTGCTGCTAGACTTTTAACAGGTGCCCCTCGAAGGTCTCACCTAACACCAGTCTTACTGGATCTCCATTGGCTCCCTGTAAAATTCAGGATTGATTTTAAGATTTTAGTGCTGACTTTCAGAGCCTTAAATGGTCAGGCCCCACATTACATCCTGGACCTTTTTAAGCTGTATTCCTCTGACCGCACTCTCCGGTCCTCTGGCCAGAACTTGCTTGCAGTCCCTAAGACTCGTTATAAGACCCGAGGGGACATGTCATTTCAGTCTGTAGCTCCCAGACTGTGGAACGCCCGGCCCCTGTCCATGCGTCTGGCAGACACTGTAGCCTCTTTTAAAAAGGCTCTGAAAACATGTTTATTTAAGAAGGCTTTTGGTTGATGAGTTTTCACTAGTGTCACTTTAATCTTACATATGTATATACATTTTATACTGTTTGTTTTTACTTATCCTCCTGTACAGCACTTTGTGATTTTATCTGTGAAAAGCGCTTTATAAATAAACTTTACTTACTTACTTACTTACTTAATTCAGCTATCAGTTAAGCCATTAACTGATTAGGCAGCAAATCAGCTGCCTACATTTTCAGATTTAGCTCGGATGTGGCAGATAAGTCCGATAGTTGAGGCGTGGGGAGAGACACGGAGAAAAAACAAGTTCATTTGAATAGACTTGGGGCAAAAAGTTATTTATTTTATAAAAGGTTCAACTCAAATTGCTGCTCGAGTCCGCCATGACGGTTGTTGATTGAAAGAAGAACATCCGCTCTAGCGCCCCTTGTGGCAATACTGAGAATGCAGCGCGTACTTGAGTTGTGTAATGAATTGAGCACTGACACATTTCACAACGCAACGACACGGGAAATCGTAGCAAGTTGCGTCTGCGTTCGCGTACTTGCGTAGAGTATGTTTGGACCTTTGTTCACCAATGTCAAATCAACGTGATATAGTATTTATATATATGAATATAGCAGGGGCTAGACTTTAGTGACATCCGGGACTTAACCCACAAACATCCTTCCTTCCTTAGAGGTAGTGATCTGTCACAGTCCGATTTTCCAACTTCCTATTAGGAAAAGTGCAATGGAATGCACTTCGGAATTCCAAGTGGGAAACTTGTGCGGAAATGTTCAACTCCGATTTCTCTGCGATGCAGGACGTGACAACACACAAACATGTCGGCACCCGGGGAGATATACCAAAAAAATATTGAGTAATATCGATGAATGTGTCAAATTTCCTTCATTACATAATATTAAAGCTTGTTTAACTAATGCCTGCAGAAACTTTATAAAATATGGTATTTTATACCAGAGGTTTAGTTCATAATCGTGCACCTGTAGCACAAATGCTAGCATTTTAGCATTGTTTATGAGTTGGGTTGCTAGGAGACATCTCTGGTTACAGCCAACGGGAGTATTGGTGTTTTGTTTCCTTATACGTCATCTTCCAGGCATCTGGCAATCCTTAATGGTCAGAGATCGGAGATATCATGTAGGAATGCCCCGCATCCAACTTGAACGGGACGTAGCATAACCACCGCAACAATTAATGTCCCATTTACAAGAGCAAGCTGGTATTATATAAGACTTTTACAAACACTTTTTTGAAGGATGCAAAATATCGTCAACTTATCGTTATCGACAAAATCCCAGAAAGTATTGAGATATCATTTTTGGTCACTATCGCACACCTCTAGTGAGCGGCAGGAAACGCCTTATAGATGAGAGCGGTCAACAGAGTATGGCCAGGGCTGCGTTTCCCAAAAGCATCGTAAGTTTAAGTTGACTGTAGAGGCCATTGACGCCAATGGTGTCTACGATCTACTTAGGTTTACGATGCTTTTGGGAAATGCAACCCAGACTGGTTTGAGCTGACAGGAAGTCTATGGTAACTCAGATAACCACTCTGTACAATTGTAATGAGCAGAATCTCAGAATGCGCAACCTGTCGAACCTTGAGGCGGATGGGCTACAACAGCAGAAGACCACTTCGGACACTTTATTAGGACCATTGTGAGTGTAGATAGTAAACTTGTATATGAAATAATCATAAACATATAATTTATGGAACTGCAAAAATATAAACGATAGGGGGTGGAATGCGGTCCCGGGTCACTAAAGACCAAAGGTATGCGTTTAAAGGTTAACCTTACACTGCGTTTTTAAAAATGCGGCACCCCTGCACGAGACCCCACGTAACTTTCAAAGACGCCCATCTTCTAGCGCATGTTTACGTAGGAAAACTATTGAAAAACAGCGCGGACGGATGCAAAACACGTTCGGTGTAAAGAGTCTTGAGCTGCGTTCGCGGCATGTTATAATTACCGTAATTACGAATTGGCACTCGTAAATTCTATTCGAAGCTGTTCACGCCCTGGGAATTATAACAACAAATAACAGTTGTTATGTAAATGCCTTATTAAAAACCGTTTATTTTATTTAGCGGGACATTAGATGTGCTCTCTGCTAGCTACATTAAACCGTATTGTATGTCTTTCGTATATTTTCAGATTAATCTTGCATTTTTAAGACATTAATAATAGTCACTTATATGAATTATTACACAGAAATATTATGAGACAATTAATTAACTACTATTGCTGAAGCCGCTTCCATTTTGAGTGTTTCTGCATGACTTTGCTGCGGTCAGGTGGTACAAGTCTTACGACATGGCGTGAACCAGGGCTGGACTGGGAAGAGAAATCGGCCCGAGATTTCACATGGCAACTGGCCCAAAACTTGTTAAGAGGGGGTGGGGTGGGGGGTTGGTGTTCGCTGTCCTTTTCTGCATATTGCGGCACCATTTTGTGGTCCGTTCAGCATAAGGTGATGGCTCATTTTAGCTTATCGTGTCCCATTCAGCACATTTCGCAGCCAACCCACTGGCCCGCTCGGTTCTCCCGATGGCAAATCCACCCCTAATCGGCCCCAAAGTGTGTCGGCCCACCGGGAAAATGCCCGGTATGCCAGATTACCAGTCCAGCCCACCACGTGGAGTGGTGGTGGTGTAGTGGTCTAAGCACATAACTGGTAATCTGGTAATCAGGAGGTTGCTGGTTCGAGCCCCACAGTCACCACCACTGTGTCCTTGAGTAAGACACTTAACTCCAGGTTGCTCCGGGGGGATTGTCCCTGTAATAAGTGCACTGTAAGTCGCTTTGGATAAAAGCGCCTGCCAAATGCATAAAAATAAAATAAATGTTAAGTTAAAACTGATTCAACTCTGTAAAACCTGTCTCTGCTGTTTTTCCCGCTCTTTTTATCTGTTTGGAACGCAAGAACACCCCTTTTACTTTGCAGGTGCGCCGAGGAGGTTCCTTCATCAGAATCCGTGTCACGTTATTTAAGATAGTGTTATGGAGCGAAATCTCTCTCAATCATTTTGTCCTCCGTTTGCGTGACTGATGCAAACAACAATCCAAAGACACTTGTTTCAGTCTGGATTATGTTATATTATGGGAATGATTATATTATGTGGGATGAACAGAACTGTGTACTGGAGTACACGCATGGTCTCTCTCTCTCTCTCTCTCTCTCTCTCTCTCTCTCTCCTCTCTCGCCCTGTGTAACTGGGAGGTTTAGTAGGATATCGGAGTGAATCAGGCACCAGATGCCATCACCTGTCGCGATGCAGCAGACTGATGCCATGCAGAGCGAGAGCGCGCGCGTCTAAAGGTTGGTGGTTGTTGCATGGGCTTCTGATAAAAACATTTATCACAAAATGTTTTTATTTATGCTATTTGCATGTGTTGACTGTCGAAGGGTGTTCCACTCCTGGCTGCGCAATTTTGATAAACTCAAGTAAGCTATGGGACTTTAAAAGACTGTTACATGAATAATGTTTTTTAATTCAGCAGTGTTTCCGGTATGCATTCACTAAAAGGATCAAATAGGAAAATATGATACTCTTTCTGCAGCATTGGCCAATACTTTTAAAAGCAATTCTGTTATTTATTTAAGCAAGTTTTAATATTACAGCACCGACCAGTAACAGACAATGCGCATTGAGTTTACAGCAGCATGTGTGGAAATGCCAGTTAATGTTGTTAATGGAAGTTATTCTATAGTGTGTGTTTTGGGGTACATCGGGGCTAAAGCGTGTGTGGTGTCAGAAGGATGATTTTTGAGGCAACAGGATCAAATATTTAATCATTTTTTAAATGTTGCAAATGTGTGTATCTATGAAATATCCCTGAAATGACACGTTTATTATTGGACACAATCGGGGGCGGGTTTACGATTTCTGGGGCTCAAAAAAAAATCACAAAATGTATTTTAAATAATAATATTAAATTCCTCTTATCAGCTGTTGTAGCCAAACACATTCAAACTGTTTAATGAAAGACACATCTTGTTAAAGATAATTCATGCAGTTTTTCCACAATACAGTGATAAAAAAAAACAATATTTAGCAACATATATTTTTACAAAACACTTGAGTGTGAGTGTGTGTGTGAGTGAGTGTGTCTATGTGGGTGTGTGTGTGTGTGTCTGTGTGAGTGTGTGTGTATGTGCGTGTGTGAGTGTGTGTGTGTATGTGCGCGTGAGCGTGTATTTATCACTTTGTGGGGACCAAATGTCCCCATAAGGATAGTAAAACCCGAAATGTTTGACCTTGTGGGGACATTTTGTCGGTCCCCATGAGGAAAACAGCTTATAAATCATACTAAATTATGTTTTTTGAAAATGTAAAAATGCAGAAAGTTTTCTTTGAGGGTTAGGTTTAGGGGTAGGGTTAGGTTTAGGGGATAGAATATAAAGTTTGTACAGTATAAAAACCATTATGTCTATGGAAAGTCCCCATAAAACATGGAAACACAACATGTGTGTGTGTGCGTGTGTGTATGTGCGTGTGTGTGTGTATGTGCGTGTGTGTGTGTGCGTGAGTGTGTGTGTGTGCGTGAGTGTGTGTGTGTGTGTGTGAGTGTGTGTGAGTGTGTGTGTATGTGCGTGTGTGTGTGTGTGTGTGCGTGTGTGAGTGAGTGTATGAGTGTGTGTGTATGTGAGTGTGTGTGTGTGTGTGCGAGTGTATGTGTGTGTATGTGCGTGTGTGTGTGTGTGTGTGAGTGTGTATGTGCGTGAGTGTGTGTGCGTGTGTAAGTGAGTGTGAGTTTGAGTGTGTGTGCGAGTGTGTGTGTGTGAGTGAGTATGTGTGAGTGTATGAGTGTGTGTGAGTGTGTGTGTGAGTGTGTGTGTGTGAGTGTGTGTATGTGCGTGAGTGTGTGTGTGAGTGTGTGTGTGTGTGAGTGTATGTGCTTGTGTGAGTGTGTGTGTGAGTGTATGTGCGTGTCTATATGTGTGTGCGTGTGTGAGTGTGTGTGTGAGTGTATGTGCGTGTCTATATGTGTGTGTGTGTGTGAGTGTGTATGTGCGTGAGTGTGTGTGCGTGTGTAAGTGAGTGTGAGTTTGAGTGTGTGTGCGAGTGTGTGTGTGTGAGTGAGTATGTGTGAGTGTATGAGTGTGTGTGAGTGTGTGTGTGAGTGTATGTGCTTGTGTGAGTGTGTGTGTGAGTGTATGAGAGTGTGTGTGTCAGTGTGTGTGTGAGTGTATGTGCGTGTCTATATGTGTGTGCGTGTGTGAGTGTGTGTGTGAGTGTGTGTGTGAGTGTATGTGCGTGTCTATATGTGTGTGTGTGTGTGAACAGGGTGTGCAAAACTACTTAACCCAGTAGCATTTTGGAATTCAGTTGTTACAGTATTTATTAATATTATATCCCAACACTTATTTATTGTTGCCCAGATTGTCATTATAATATGATACAGTAATATTATTATCATTACTTTGAGGATTTGTTGTATACAATAGAAATATATTCCTGTCTTATTTGCTTTCACCTGGAGTTTATATTCTGCTGCAGTGAATTATTCATAACAGTATTGCAACAGTAAACATACAAGGCACGGCGGCCCCTCAGCAGGGCTGAAATTTGCATGGTGTAGAATAATCTGGAAAAATATGAAACATTGTAACAGTCACCTCTTTGCAGCCTGAACTTGTTCAGAACATTAAATCTTTGTGACACCTGCGCTACAAACAATCTAGACACGGCACAACGACTGAAACAGAACGCAGATGTCTCGACATGCGTTCTTGAAACATGAAGTTATTTGAACTTGACACAGTGTCTAAAAATGTGTCAGTCCTGCATGAGACACTGAAGAAACAGCGAGACGTGATGCTGCAGTCAAGGACGTTCATCCAGCACGTGCTTTACAGAGCAGATGCACGCAAAAATACGTGTGAATGGCCCCTCATCTGTGAGCGAGAGCACATTGGTGAAACAAGTTCGGAAGGCCGGTGTCATTCTTCATAACACAAGTTTGTAAGGTCTTACAAACCTGGACCGGCAGATTCATGTCACCCCTCGACACCATCACTTTAAACCACCTAGGGGCCTTTTACCCCAAGTGCGTTGTACCCTATATAAAGGGGGTCCCTGGCAGTACTGCCGCTCCCTATACACATACTATGCAGTCTGCGTAGGGCACCGACTCCCTAGAGGGGCACAATCTTACACTAGGAGGGCACCAGACAGTCCACCAGCAGCCCGTACTCGCACTTTGAAGGAAATATTGTTATGTCATAATTGTTATGAATTGCATGGCACGGTCATGGGAATACATACATTTTCCTGGGTAGAAGTTGAGTTGACTGCAACAGCTTAAAAAGGCTTGTTTGCTTGAGAATATACACAGTTAAGCACTTCTTCTTAACCATGCCCGTATATATCATTTCCAATGCATGAGTTAGGCTTTAAATGAAATCCCAATGGTGGTGTGGGAAAGTGGGGGTTATGCATGTGTTGTGTCAAGTCAATGTGTACAGGCAGCTTTATTGTTTTGGCTCTGGTTTGTATATGGTTGAGGTGTGATCGTCATTGTAAAACAAACAGACTCAATGACTTTAATTGAACACAAACACACATTATGAGTTACTAACACACAATAATGACTTAATATCTAAACTTTCTTATGCATTTTTTCCCATCTCTCTCTCCATCCCTCTTCTCAGATACAGAATGGAGTCATTCAACCAATCCGGGTTGATGGGACCCATCCCAGGGGATTATAACTCCTCCACTGAATTGGGATTTTCAGGAAGTTCCACCCCTTTTGGGAATTATTCTGCCAATATGTCAGGTCAAAGTATACCATTCCAAGGAAGCAGCACCATGGTTACCGCAGTGATATCATTCACCGTGTTCATCGTTGGACTTACCGGCAACACCCTAGCTATTTACGTGGTTTTACGCTACGCCAAGATGAAAACTATTACGAACATCTACATTTTGAATCTGGCCATCGCGGATGAGCTCTATATTTTGGGCCTACCTTTTCTAACGACACAAAACGTACTCTCCTATTGGCCGTTCGGCTCCTTCCTGTGTCGCGTTGTCATGACGGCAGACTCTCTAAACCAGTTCACGAGCATCTTCTGTTTGACTGTGATGAGCATCGACCGCTATCTAGCAGTTGTACATCCTATTCGCTCCACTAGATGGCGCCGGCCACGGGTAGCTAAAGCGGTTAGCGCTGCAGTTTGGGCATTTTCCTTTGTCGTTGTTCTTCCCGTGGTGATATTCTCGGATGTTCAGGACATGTTTCAATTGTGTAATATGATTTGGCCCGAACCACATGACGTTTGGTCGACGGCATTTATCCTCTACACCGCGACGCTCGGATTCTTTGGCCCCCTGCTGGTCATCTGCATGTGCTACCTTCTCATCGTAGTCAAGGTGAAGTCGTCTGGCGCCCGGGCCGGATTTACAAAACGCCGGCGTTCAGAACGGAAGGTGACGCGCATGGTGGTGGTCATCGTGGTGGTGTTTGTGCTTTGCTGGCTGCCGTTCTACATCATCAACATCGTAAACCTGGTGTTCATACTCCCGGAGAGCAGCGTCATGGCTGGGGTATATTTTTTTGCCGTCATCCTGTCGTACGCCAACAGCTGCGCAAATCCGCTGCTCTACGGGTTTCTGTCCGACAACTTCAAGCAGAGCTTTCGAAAGGTCCTATGCGTGCGGAAGGCCAATGGCGTGGAGGATGGAGATCCCAGCGTACCGCGAACGGAAAAAACGACGACTCATGACTCGTTTCTGGCACCTCGGAACAATGACTTCAATGGACATGCTCAGAGCAGCCAGGTACAGTTACTTACAAAGCAAATATCAAATTACAACATCATCCTTAAAACTCTTTTAGAGTCTTTTTTTCTGCTTTTTTTTGGCTTTTGCATGAGTTTAATGTCTGTTGTATTTCTGGAGAGTTCATATTCCCTTTAAGAAAGAAAAAAGAACACAAAGTTAAGGCCAGTATGTGTATGGTTGGTAAATTCTCTGTACATTACAAATATGTTGAGAATTTCACATTCGATACAGCTGCCAACCTGCTGATCCCTCCCCACTCCCCAGAGAAACCCTCCGACTGAAACGTATGTAGTGTGTACAAGTGATTGCATGCGTGTTTGTGCGAATGTCTCTTCCTGTCCTGTCAGTCATAACCCCTTTTGTGCCTTCAGGGAGAAAACCACTCATGTGTTCCCAATAAACATTCCCAATGTTCCCATACTTGACCCTGTGTGTCAGGGAAAGAGAGAAAGGGTTGGGCGATAGATAGAGGCTGACCAAAACTGTTTATCATGGTACGAGTAATTTTATATCACGGTAACAGAATATATGATGCTAATGTTATTTTTGTATGAAATTCAATGAAAAATTGGTTAATATTTTAATATCCATGTGGTAATGCTTATTTTGGGATAATCATCAACTGAATTACAAATGAAGGGTTCGTCATCTCCTTGATTATTTTCTGTTTTTATGTGGAACTGGATGCAAATCAAAAGATTATACGTAACAAATGAATAAGTGCAAAAACAGCTTCACTACGCATCACCTGAAGACTTAAAAGAGTAAAACCAATTAATTATAAAACACATTGTTCTGGCTGCTGTTTATAAATGCACGAGTCAAATGATTTTGATTGCATGAGATTGCATGATGGTGTTGGACTGATTGTTGTTAAAAAAAAAAAAGGATGAATCATAAACAAATTGATTGCATGAATCACATTTAAAGTTGTTGTTAAATTAGTCAAAATGCAGGTTCATCTGCGCCGCTGAAAACGTTCTAGAAAACACATCCGATATTCACACCTGTGACGGCACATCAGTTGAATTCTGTATTAATGCTGCAAGTTGTGACACATTAACCGCTAAAATCTGCTTCACGTTACACCACGTTATAATAAGTTATTCTATCTAATGGTGCGTTCACATACAACGCGTTGAAAATTGTCACCTCGCATTGCTCGCGCGAGTTTGACCGCTGGATTATAAATGTGTGTTTAAACTCATGTTCGCACGAGTAACGCGAACCCGCAAGTATTCCCGCTTCTCTTCCGGAAAAGGACAGGGGGAGGGGCTTCTATGACTTGGTTCATAGTAAAGTACAACCAATAGCTGGAATCAAGTAGATGCGCATATTTTAGTACTTACCAGGTAGTCCAACTTCCTCGCTCACGTTCCGGTCTCTGTACATGTATGACGTTGTGTCGTACAATTCCAGGTGCCCACACACCGCTACAACAATTGTTTAATCAATTTTTCCAGATTTCAGTGACATCCGGACAATCTCAATGCTATCGTGACAACTCGTCATGCGAATTTCTCGCTTGCGCGAATACGCGAATGAAGCGATTTTGAGTGTTCGAGTCACGCCATTCACTTCATTCGCGCCGCGGATTCGCGTCTATTCGCATCTTTGCATTGAAGTTGTATATAATCTCGCTACACGAAACGCTCGCTTCACCTTGTATGTGAACGCACCATTAGTGTTTTAGAGTTGGTCAAGTGGACGATGAGAGAATAGGGGGAATTCACTAATAATTAAATGCGCCTCCTGATTGAATCGTTTATTTGCACGCATTGTTTGCATTGTTTTAATTAACAAAGTTGAAAGTTCTGCTGTGAAAATCGGTCTGTGCTTACCGAAATTCGAACCACTGCTCCCAGTGGCTAAAGCTTCGAGTACTGACCCTTTTCCAAGTGAAATATCCACATGGTGGCGCCATTAGCGAGTTGTATTTTTAGTTGTAAATGGTGTAATGCAGTCAACAGTAGGGATGAAACGTTTAGTCAATAAAAAATTGTCGACAGAAATTGTTGTTGACGAATAGTCATTTGATGTCACTGAACGCAACATGAGATCATTTGAAATGCTAATGATGACGAGCAGCACTTCCCTTTGAGAAGAGGAAGAAAACACAACTCCAGTCCAGATGCACTCCAAACTTTCCAAACAGCTTAAGGTGATATATCGCAAAGTATAAGGGAATTATAATACAAAAATCTGCTGTTCCGCTTGAGCAAAACATGCCTTTCAGAGCGTCTAAAAATGAAACCCAGCATTATATCTTTATTGCAACCTTTATTAAAGTTCAAATAATAAGGAAGCGGGTTGTGTAAATAAGCACAAACTCCGTAACTGGTATTTCTGTGTGCGGTCAATGCCGCTTATGTGAGTCGTGTGAAAAACAGTGCAAGAGAGTTTCAAACTTCTCCCGGCTGATAAAGCCTCGCGCGCTGCAGCTAGATGATTCACCTTATTCGGCCCCGCCCTTTTCTCTTCCAAATTTTGTCATCTAACTTCCTGTTTTTATTGAAGCTACCAAGACGAGTCGATCAAAAAGTTTTACGGATCCTAAATCCGCCTTATTCCTTTGGGTCTTACTGGGTAAACGGATGTGGGATGAACATCCGCCAGAAGTCGTTCTGTAGCATTCGCTAATGCTAATTTTTCCATGCTACTTTGACTTTTGTGACACGGAAACGGATTACAAGTGCTCACAGAAGATGCATTTGTGTGACCAATGGCGATGTGTCTCACCTGACCACATGTGATTGGATAATTCGAAATACATCTTAATACTCTGATGATATGCATTAATTACCAATACCTTCACGAATCCAGCAGATGGCACTGTGTTACAGCAAATGTTACAAATGGTTTGAGAAACAGACGTACAAGACCAACATGTAATGTGCGATCAGTCAATAAACAGAGACATGTTGAGACTCAAAAGTGAGTAATTTTATTTTGAATCATTGACCAGCTACAAACATGTTCTTAGTGAGTATTGTATTATGTTTTGCTCAAATCGTTTCGGCTAGAACACGTTACGATGTCCTTACAGAGCTCAGGGATAACATGTGCAGTTCAAAGCTCGACATACATCCTGAGCAGGGCTGGACTGGTAATCTGGCATACTGGACATTTTCCCGGTGGGCCGACGAGCTTTGGGCCTATCAGTGGCGGAATGGCCATTGGGAGAACCGAGCGGCCCGGTGGATCGGCCGCAAAATGTGCTGAATGGGCCGTGATAAGCTTAAATGAACCATTGCACTATGCAGGACGGACCAAAAAACGGCACCGCGATATGCAGAAAAGGACAGCGAACACCCCCCACACTGCTTAACAACTTTTGGCTCACCAGAAGTGTTTACTTCTTAGCAGAAGTACCTCCCACAATTCACGCAAAGCATCACGGGCATAGGAATAAGGTGGATGGTCTTAATATATTATTAAAATAGTCATTAGTTGCAGCCTTAGTCAACAGGAATGCATATTTAATTACCATGCACCCTAACCCCAAAACCCAACCCTTAACCTAAACGTCAGTGGAGTAAAAACGTAATTTTAGAGCGAAAATGTAAACTCTGAAATGCGCTCACCATTGTTTATGTGAACGTGATTACGTCCTGGTTTCCATGGGACCAGAACCTGTGTTTTGGAGATCATTCACACCAAAAGGAAAGGTATACACGTTCAAATTGAAGCAATAATGTCAAATCACAGCTTATGATCCAGGATCAGTGTGAATAGCCCACACCATTTAATCTATTACTGCATCCACTGAGCTGACATCAGCTTTAATGTCTCTCTACAGCAGATTTTTGCCAATTACCATGATTTTGTGTTAGATGTAAACTCCTTTATGGGCATTCTAACAAGTGGTGGCGTAGTGGGCTAGAGCACATAACTGGTAATCAGAAGGTCACTGGTTTGATCCCCACAGTCACCACCATTGTGTCCTTGAGTAAGACACTTAACTCCAGGTTGCTCCGGGGGGATTGTCCCTGTAATAAGTGCACTGTAAGTCGCTTTGGATAAAAGCATCTGCCAAATGCATAAATGTAAACGTCAAAAGCAGAGAATAATCAGATGAGTTCTAATACAAAAAATTTAAATGTAAGGGGTTTGTGTAGATCAATGAGTATTGAGAGTTTGAATCCAGGGCGTGCTGAGTGACTCCAGTCAGGTCTCCTAAGCAACCAAATTGGCCCGGTTGCTAGGGAGGGTAGAGTCACATGGGGTAGCCTCCTCGTGGTCGCTATAATGTTGTTCTCGCTCTCGATGGGGCGTGTGGTGAGTTGTGCGTGGATGTCGCGAGAATAGCGTGAAGCCACCACACGCGCTTCGTCTCCGCGGTAACGCACTCAACAAGCCATGTGATTTGATGAGTGGATTGACGGTCTCAGACGCAGAGGCAAATGAGATTCGTCCTCCACCACCCGGATTGAGGCGAGTCACTACGCCACCACGAGGACTTGGAGCGCATTGGGAATTGGCCATTCCAAATTGGGGAGGAAATCGTAAACGTCTGATTTTTGTTAGTTATCAGTGTATTGCTGTGTATGTAAACACACTCATAGCTGTCAAGTCAGTGGAAATAAAGGCTGGTTCTGAAAAGGGGTGAGACTGTAGATCCATCACCAGCTACATTTTGGTGATAAAGAGGTATTTCCCCCTCTAACAGATTTGCTTGATTAACATCAGGAATCTGAATGAGAAACAGATGCTCAACATGTTATTCTACATAATGAGAAACAGGAAGAATGTAAATTGAAAAGGTAAGTTTGGAATAATGGTTTTAGCGTGTGTGGCAGGATTAAAGTCTTGCATATATAATTCGCAAACCTGAGACAATTAACTTTAAAGAATATTCTGGGTTCAATACAAGTCTGACAGGATTTCTGGCATAATGGGGATTACCACAAAACTGTATTTCAACTCGTCCCTCCTATTTCTTTAAATAAAGCACAAACCTGTGTCACAGTGAGGCACTTACAGTGAAAGTGAATGGGGCCAATCTGTAAACGTTAAAATACTCACTATGTGATTTTAGTGTGATAAAATCGCTCACTGTGTAGAGTTATGTCCAATGTTACAACTTCTTTTAAATTATGATGTAACGCAGTAAACCCTGTAATCCTGCAAAAACGACGATTGAAATAACTTTACAGCTCAAATAATACACACGTTTTAACAAGAATGAATGTAAGAGCTTTTATACATTGATAAGCGTCAAATTTCTGCCCTTAAACCCTCCAAATATTGGCTCCATTCACTTCCATAGTAATCACTAAAGTACGATGATAAGGTACTGTATACAACACAGTCGTCAGTATGAACTGTGGTGTTGAAAAGAGCTGTGTGAAAGCATGTGGTTGACTGTATATTTCCTTATTGTGTCAACTATTTCTTTGATTTCTACACTGAAAAAGCAACTGTATCCTATTCAACCATTGAACACAAACACACATGAAGCGGTGCAGATGTGCCACTGTCTGTCTTGTTTTGTTTGTTTCTGCAGGATCTGCAGTTAGAGTCATGCATGAGCTCATCCGAGAAGCCACAGTCTCCAAAACCGCACATCTTTGACCAGTCCACACTCTAAACGCTCATTTACATCCTTATTTCATCTCCTTTCCTGTGGTCTATCCTCTCTCATCTCTTTCAATCTGTCTGTCTGTTCATCTGTCCTTCTTTCATTGGCTTCCTGCGGAAGGTGTGGCCTCAGTCTCAAGCCATGCCCCCGAATGTGCCGGTGACTCCGCCCTCACGTGCAGCAGAGCTCAGCCTCCAGCCGGTGCCCTCTGTCGCCACGCCCAGCTCCAGCCGTGACCCGTGACCCTGCCGGGTCGTGAGAGCCAATGCGAACAATGCCAGGATACCTTTGGGTGGAGGAAAACAAAAGAATGGGAAAAAGGGATTTTGAAAAAAGAGAGAGGAATGTTGCTGGATGGTGGATCTTTTGAAAACATATCCAGGTTTTATTTCACTCTTAAATCAAATGAAAAAAATACAGTGTAAGGAAGGGATAATGGACAGACAATACTCATTACCGGAATGCATCCGGGTTGATTTATTGCCACGAAAATAATGTCACACTGCAAAATATTGCAATAGCTTCGTTTTCACTATGTAAAATATAGTTTCATATTTCTTTCTTTTGATTTTTGCGGAAAAATATGACCTGAACATGTTCTCGAATTTCAGCATCAGCTTTTTCCTTTCTGCTCCACTGCCAATAATACGAAAACAGTATTATATCTACCTTCCAGAGCGGATGACGGCAAATAAATGGAGAACTCTGAAAGGCTGCGCTTCAACTTGGAAAGTCAACATTCCTGACGTCATTTGGAAAACAGCATTGGAACGTCACTTGATGTCAAACTTCCAACTTAAAAGCTTGTGCATGAATCGGCCACTCTTATTTCAACGTGGTGGCACCACAGAGATGTCACAGGTCATGATAAACATTCACTCAAATGTATAAATGAGTCAAAGTTCCTACAATACATGTAAATATCAAACGTTTGCCAAGATATGTGTGTAAATCACGGTAAATTATCGTCCCGGTTGCTAATTGTGCACCTGCTAAATCTGCAATGCTTCACAATTTGTTTGTATTATGCCAGGAAACGTCTTTGTTGACAATTTGACTCCTTCAAACTCAATGATAGTGGTGCCATTTTGCTTCTTTATACATCATCTTCCAAGCGTTGGGCATTTGAACGCCTTTATGGTCAAAGGTTGGAAATATAAAGGAATATCCCACATCCGACTTTGGATGCAACGCAGCAGTTGGTGACCCATGACACACTCAGAGCTCCTTGTCTCTGGGTGGAAACTTCCCTCTTCTCATCTGGGGACTCGCTGGGACAGATAGAATGAAATGTGAAAGATTGCTTTTGGATGTTTGGGCCTCCGGATCCTCACTGTCTGAATTCCCCAACATCCAGGAGCTTGAGAATTAGGGATTTGCAGCACTTAAGGGTGTGGTGTTCAAGGGTTTTGGAGTATAAGGGTCAAGATTGCTTTTTGTGATCCGTATTGATGTTTAAGCTTTCCCCGACTCTCTGCCAAATGTAGCAAAGTGCCTTTTCTAGTCACGGATCAAACTATCAGCATTCATTTCAAAATACAAGACCTCAATGGAGGCCTTAGGGACACAACATGGTCATTGCAGTTGTTTGATTTCTTTTGTTGGACTGGTTTCTACTTGTTCACTGGTGGGTCGTTCAGTTTCATTTTGTAGATATTCATAAGTAAAGTGTACACATACATTTTTGGATATTTGGATAGAGGCAAGGGCTGGGTATCAACATAGATTTCCCAATATGATTGTGATTCACAAGCTTTTTATTCAATTCTGATTCATTTGCATGTATTTCAGTTATAATGTCCATTTTGCTTACACGAGAGGGGAAGCTCGCACACAATGTGTAGAAAAATTCTTACAATTTTTTGTTTATTGAGAAGCCAATATGTGCAAAAATTGCTCAGTGAAAAGACTAGATGTTTTCGATTTACATCGTCATCATCGGGACACTGATGAGGATGCAAATCGATGGAAAACTGAAACGTTTTGTCTTTGCACGGAGCACTTTTTGGCCTCTCAATAAACTAAAACATTTTGAGACTTTTTCTACACATTGTATGCAAGCTACCCCTCTCTTTTGGACTATAGTATGATTTTTTTGAGCTTACGCATTAAAGCTACTTGGAAATATAAGCCCTTTCAGTATTTGGCGCGAACATCTACAGATTTTGGACTATAGTACTGCTTACATATGAAGAACATTATCTTGGTACATTACGAAAATACATACAAAAATAACCAAAATTGAGGTACACTTTAAAGTAAAAGATTGGTCTTGGGATTTTAAGAATCAAGGAGTGCATTTAAATGCACATCCTTACACCGATTATGCTTAATAAGCCAACAAACATGTGTGGTCATGTAAACGCAATAAATGTAAGCGCAGTGTAGTTCTAGCAGGAAGACTAGCATCTGTACATCAACACACAATTATCTGGGTAACTCCTAGCCAATCACATGTAAGCCGTTGCTTTATAAGTCTGCTCACAATCTATCACATTGCTGTTTCAGTGTGCTAACACGGCAACCTCCTCCACCCCACCACCACCTGTTGAGTCCGTCCTGCACGGGGGTAGGCTCCTCGCCTCTGCCTCCTATCTCCGGCAGGATATGACGGTTCCAAGTACAATTTCTTCGGACCACCAGACAGGGCTTATGCCAAATAGAGACATTACATTTCTGTTTTATATTCATCAAATAAACGTCATCTTAAATTTCTGATGAGTCTTCTTTAAAATTCTGTGAGGCTTCCTGATAGAAACGGCATTCCTTTATCGTTGTGTTAAGTCAAAAACGTCAAACCAGTCAAAACGGGTAGATCTTTGCCCACTACCCCGAGTTCACGTTTCGTGTAAACACATTTATCGGTGTTCTTACTGGCTTATATCCAATGTACGCAAGTGTTGTGCGCACATGCCTATTCACGGTTGAGAATAACGTGATTATTTCAAATGTCATGGAAATACGGATTTCTAGCTTTGTTAAATTTGTAAATAAGCAGATTTTTTCAGTGTATTGGTGTGCATGATTTTGTATTGGTGGGCTCGAGATCGGGATCGCTTAAATCTCAGTTCATCTGAAAAGTGAAAGGACCAAACTATGCAGTTCAATTGCTATTTATTTAGCAGAATTTAGTCAACACAACCAAAATAGCAGTCATTTTTAAAGTAAAAGACTGATCTTGGGATTGAAATAATCGATATCTAGATTGTTCAAATGAAGATTGCGATTAATCGGAAAATCTATTTAAACCCAGCCCTAACAGAACTAAAATGTACAGTACACTATCAACATACTGGAAAAGGAATTGTGAAACCTTTGCATGGGTACCGCCACAGGTGAACTAGTTCCATACATTACATGGGAAAACTCTCGTTTATTAGTAAATGATGGAGAAACTTTGTAAGACCGTTTTAAATGGAAATGTTTTACAAATGAAATCCAGATGAGATTGATTTAACTATTTAAAATATACATGAAGCTGTTATAAATATGAATAAAACTAATTTGAATACCATAAATTAAGTTATATGAACATCAAAGGTTAGTAAACGTTTTTACACCTCTAAAGTTTAGGCTACGTCTACATTAATCCGGATACATTTGAAAATGGCGTTTTCGTTTCAAATCGCTCTCCGTCCACACTGACGTTTTCAATCGTTTTCCAAAAGTTGCACGTCCACACTGAAACGTATGAAAACGCTTAAATCGTGTCACTGCGCATGCGGGAAATCCCCGCTGCATGTACGGTCTGAAACGCAATTGTCCTCGTGTTCCGTCACCGGACACCAATTCCGAGTAAACTTCCCTTCGCCTTTGAAGGAACACAAAGGTGAAGGTTGCACAAAGTGACATTTATTTTATCAACGCTATCAAAGTAAGTATCAGGCACAACAGCGCCGCTATAACACGGGCCGCCATCTTGATTGTTTTGGTTGGATATATCACATGACTAAAAATGCGTCATCGTTTTATAAAGCGTCCGTTATCACAGTCCACGCAAAAAAAAAACAACAAAAAGCGCGAAAACGGCGTTTTCAAATGTATTCACTTTGGATTGCGTTTTCAAAAAGCTCCGTTTTCGCGGACAAAAAGCTCCGTCTCAGTGTGGACTAGCCCTTAAATGCATGGAAGTCTTTACATTTTAGATAACGTCAGTACGTTAATATTGTGAATTTCCGTTATTCAAAGTGTACCAAAATGAATCACACTTTATGCACAAATACTAATGTGGCGCTTCATTGTTAAATGTTTATATATATATTAACATGTGATGGATTTACGATGTTTTTTTTTCAACATTATTTTACCATGTAATTATATTGTAAAGGACTGATTTTACTCTAGTATTCTCCGAAGCGCTCAATCACTGCCAGTGTAATGGAAAACATGCCAGCTGTCATTATCATTGTCTTTCTTACGCTGATATTTCTATTAATGTTTGATGTGTAAATTGTCTTATTTGTCAAAAATAGAAAAAAAACTGTAAAAACTGTTGAATGAATTAATCTGTCATGTGCACTTGCTTTGCTGCCACTTTTCCTCACCGTCTCAGATGGAAGCTTTTAGAAATGTCTTCATTGCCTTAGTTAGAGATCTCCCAGCTGCTGAGTTTGGTATATGTTGTGGATGTGTATGTTGTCGTGCGTATTTAGCTGTTCAAAAAAGCTCTAGCGAATGTACTTTGCTTTATTAATCCTAATTGTGCCTCTGATATATACTGTAGTGTACTTTAATGGCATGTTTCAAGCCTGTTTGTTTCAAGCCAGCTTTACAATACACAATCAATACTCTCAGCTTCTTATTAAACCCAAAGATTTATTTAATTCTAGATTTGTTGGAACTGGTTTTGGCCTGTATAGATTTAACGGAGCCTTCAAACTGTGAATGACACATTTACATAAAGGGTTAGTTCACCCAAAAAGGAAAATGATCCCATAATTGACTCACCCTCAAGTCATCCTAGGTGTATATGACTTTCTTCTTTCAGCCAATCACAATCGGAGTTATATTAAAAATGTCCTGCTCTTCCAATCTTTATAATGGGAGTGAATGGTACCTTAGATTTTGAAGCCAAAAAAGCTCATTCATCCATCAAAAAAGTAATCCATTCGGCTCCAGGGGGTTTATAAAGGCCTTCTGAAGCAAAGCGATGCATTTGTGTAAGAAAATATCCATCTTTATAAACTATAATCACTGGCATCCGGTAACAGCCGTCCGCGCGTTCACAAGAGAGTCGAGTTCTGGCGAGAAGTGACGAACGCCTAGGATGGATTGAGGGTGAGTAAATGATGGGATTATTTTCATTTTTGGGTGAACTAACCCTTTAACAAACCACTCTGTGCTATAGAGACAAAGAAAATATCATGTTTGTGCACCACTATTATTAGAATTATCATTACTTTAAGGATTACTTTGTATTTATCATGTATTTGTTTCTGGGTCGTTCTCAGGAAATGGTGCCATTTGTGCTTCAAAATTTCAGGAATTGTTTCTATGTATTTTCTTGATCATTTGATTTGGAGCAGTTTTTCGTAACCACTATAGACATTGATATATGTACACTCACAACCACTTTATTAGGTACACCTGTACACATACTTATTCATACAATAATCAGCCAATCGTGTGGCAGCAGTGCATAAAATAATGCAGATACAGGTCAGGGGCTCCAAATCACTGAGTTCACATTTTTCCCCCATTCTGATGGTTGATGTGAACATTAACTGAAGCTCCTGACCCGTATCTGCATGACTTTATGCACTGCTGCCACACGATTGGCTGATTTGATAATCACATGAATAAGTAGATGTACAGGTGTACCTAATAAAGTGCTCAGTGAGGGTGTGTGTGTGTGTGTATATATATATATATATAAATATACACTGTATATAATCCAAGACATTGATCTTTCGAAAACATATTTTTTTGAGTACATGAAATATTTGGAATGTTACAGGGTTGAAGAACAGTGCAAAAATTTATCATATGATTGCGCAACACCAAATTGTATTAAGTCAAATTAAAACCAAATTATTACCTTGATTTTCCATACAACAGAGTTGAACTATTGAGCTTGACTAGGCCAGTATAAGTCTAAACATAATGAAATGATGTCATCGGTCACGGGGACTCAGATCCTGAGAAAGACTCTTCTAGTCATATATTGCACTCTTTAAAACATGTTCAACTTTGACAGAAATCTGGATTGATGGCATTCTTAAATTGCTTTGGGAATGTTTGGGGGAGCGTGCGTGCAGACATTCAGCTGTTATCGTCATTATTAAAATTGTGAAATAAAACACCTCACCTCATTAAGTGAGAATCAAATATATGAGTGTTTTTGTCTAAATAAAACAGTGCATCGTTAACTCTGCTCTGAGGTTTTCTTTCATTCCTTTTTCTTTCAAGTTTTTTTTAACCCTATGTGGTGTTATGACATATTAGAATATCATTAAGTACATTTATTTTAGTATTCGCAAGTAAGTTTAGCAATCTTGCTTGTGTTTATTACACATTTATTGCGACTCTTTTCATGAAATGCTCTTTGGTCGGTTTCATTCCAATATTCACTGATAGCACACATACATCATCACCAAGACGTCTACTGTATTTCACGTGTGTGTTTACATCAATTTTTTAGGCTGTTTGCTCATCTATATGACGTATGTCAATACGTATGTCTCAGATGTCTTAGAGACGTTTATGATTTAGAATGTTCCAGATTTTTTGTTTCCCCATTTCTCTTTTTTCATCCTCTATTTTTCACACTCTCCATGTGCTCGTCTATCCCTCAATCAAGGTTTACACCCCATTCTTTAATATCTGTTCTTTTTACTCCCACTTTACATTCCATCTTTCCACCTTTAGTCGTGTGAGGAAGATAAACAGCAGCAAAGCATCTTTGTTTTCACTCATCATCCACTCACGCTCTCGCTGTTGAACATACATCAAGTGTCTTGAGCTGAACTCGCTTGACAGCATGGGCTTATCTGAAGAGAAGTATGATTTCGTTTTTTGATAGCAGAGCCTATAAATGCTGAAGCATGATTATCATACATTTCAAATCATGAATGTAGTTAAGGAAGGCAATAAATCACACTGACAGAAATAAAGCACAAAACATCGTTCTTACCAGAAAAGCCAAAAACTTTCCCGCCTGATAGCAATAAATCTTAAGTCTGAGTCATACAGGCAATAACACAGTGAAGACAAACAATAAACCCTGTGATAGATACGATTCAGGATTTGGAATTAGAAAAAGGCAAAAGGGTGCAGGATCATGACAAAATGCAATTAAAATCCCAATTCCTGTGTTTCTCAGATAAATATTGTTCAAGGGGCACTTCTTGGTAACTTCTCATCAGGGTTTGAATATAAAAGTGACAAAAATCACCCCCAAAATTCAAAATGTGGGGGGTCAAACAAAATGCCTCCAAATGTGACCAAAATCACCCCAATTCAATGCGTGGGGGTCAAACAAAATGTCTCAAAATACTCAGAACATTAATTTCTTATATTTTGTAATAATTTGATTAGAATTATATTAAATGCATCCTCTATACTTGAAAACACATGTAATTTAACCTGTCCTCAGCAAGAGGTCACAATCTCAAACTGCCAAACAAAGTGTTTAAAAATGCAACAAATTCCTAAATGTACATTTAAAATGAAAGTCATGTGATATATCAAACAATACATAAAATAAATCTTATATTTTCCATACAAAACTGCCTTTCAAAGTGGTGTCTTCACTTTGCGTCAACTTTTAAATCCTGAAATAATCAGGCAATGCCATGGTCAGCTATAACTTTGAGGACCCCTTTCCTACTTCCTGTTCATGGTGGATGCAACAGTAGGACACATGGTCAGGTAAGTTTTATATTTTTTATATTTTAAAGAAACAATGTTTCATTCTCTGCAGTCACAGCTTTAACATGTCAACACCGTCTTCTCACTGTCATCATTGCTGTCAATATCTGTGAGATTAATCTTGGTATTTGTGTTATGGTTATTTAGGCAGCTTCAACTGAGGAAAAAACATAATGGCTCCACTATACAACACATGGTTAAGACAGAAATTTAGTTTTGTCAACTCACAATTGACAAGTGCTCACAAAAACTCTTTATTTAGTGATATAAAATCAAAATATTATTTCTGAATATGGGGAATTATTCTAATGATGTTTCATGATTTTAATGACGTGTAAATTTGGCCTGATTTACATACTTTGTATACATTACAGCTTTACATCTACTCTAGGCATGCATTCACACACACACACACACACACACACACACACACACACATTTACTTCGCTATCTAAATGCATTGCATAGACTTCTATTGATCTGTTTACAGCTAGTTATAAATAACCTAGAAAACAGAAAACTTTGTACATATTTACTATCAAAAAAACAAACAATACATTTATTTACAAATGAGGACGTCCCCCAAAAGGAGGTTTAGTCAGGTTTAGCTCACTTCTGGGTACAAATTTGTCCCCAAAATATGGTTAAGTAGGGCTGTATAGCTTCAAAATTACCTTTTTAATAAGATTTCTGATCTTTATTGATTTGGTCTGTACAATAGGCAAGCATGGCTAGAAACAAACGGTTAGTGGAGGAGCAAAGGAGGAGAAGAGAGAAATTAAACAGACACAGAAAGCAGAAGATTCTAGAGAAGGAAACACAAAGGTGGAAGAAGAGGGTTCAAGACTATAAAGTGAGACAAATCACTGAATTGGATGCTAGAGAGCAGAGGTATCAGAGAGGATATTGGCAGGATGCTCAGAAAAGGTCCAGGCAGAAAATCAAATGTAATGGCAAGGAAAAGAGAAGAAACTAAATGCTTGTAGACGCCCCACAGACAGCACTGAAAAGGTCAACGTTTCTCCAGGGTATCAGACAGGCTCTTCAGGAGTTCTTTATGAATTCCACTCGCATGACAACAGACCAAACTGACACTATCACAAGAAAGGGTGACAAGACAGCTTTTTGCACAGTGTCCGAGTCAAAGAGACCAGGTGCTGCAGCAATTTGGACACAGATGGACCCAATCCTAAAAGATGTGCAGACAACATTTCCACTGGTTACAACTGTACACTTTTGGTCAGACGGTCCCAGTAAGCAGCATAAAAATTACTTCCTCCTTTCTGACGTACCAGCAAGAATAGGCTTCAAAAGAGCAACAGGGAACTATTTCCCAACATCCCATGGCAAGGGTGCCTCAGATGGTATTGGGGGAACAGTAAAATGAACAGCAAATTGGTTCAGCGAGGTAATGATGTGTCCGATGGAAAACAGTTTTGTGAGAAGATCTCAAAAAGTCTGAATGATGTTCAGCTGTATTATATTGAGGAAGACATGAAAAAACATGATGCAATTCTCACACTACCACTCAAAATACACCAGGCCATCCCGCATCAAAACAGTGAATATCATGTTTTTGCAGCGAGCCATTGCATTACCAATGTTTTACCCCGGCTTATTTTGATTAACTTGGCTGCACAGGGGTACAGCAGACTGATGCACGGGCCGGAAAGAAAGGTCCTTTGGCCAAGCTGATGGAAGAAGCAGAAGAATTGATGGAGGAGGAGATGGAAGAGCAGCTGCTGAAAGGTCCTGAAGGCATCATTACACAAATGACTCTTGACAGCATTGAGGAAGGAGACTGGCTTGCAGTGGTGTACGATGACCACTGGCGGCTAGCAAAGGCCATCGATGCGGACACTGAGCACCAAGATGTAAAAGTGGAGTTTCAGCACCCTCATGGTCCAACAGCAAATGCTCACCCAATATGTGGAAGGAGGTATGTCTGTTTCTGTCCAATCAACGGCATTCTATCGAAGCTGACGGGGAAGGCATCTCCACTCCAATCAAGCCGTACCAGGCAGCTCTACAGCATCACCCCTGATGTAATGGACTTCAGACTGACGCATGTTGCCCAATACTGAAGTCGTGCAGGTCAGACACAAATGTAATCTATAATTGATGGAATTTAAAAATAGGCTACAGGTCCGTTGTATTCATATAGAATTGCTACAGGGTGTCACAAATGCATGCTTTCCATTACACTGAACTGAACATACGCTTGTATTTCTCCAGTGAGTCACCCGAGACCCACAATGAGACGTACTGCTTCAAGGAGAAAAGCAACCACTGGAAGGATTCTGATAATACAATTACTAAATTAAATGGATGCATTAAATTACTTATAAAAAATGAGTTGGTTCTCTTAATTTGTTGTCTTGTTAATCAGTTAATTAAAATAAATATTTTATGCTTTGTTCAATTTATAGTGTTCATATATTAAAACACCCTTTACTGAATCTTTATCTTTACTGACACCATAATTATATAACTGAAGACTTTACACTCTTGTTGGATGGATCAAATTAAAATGGCATGCTTATTAGTGTGTCTGACGGAGATGACACAAATTAAGTTATGAACTGAATAAGTACATTTTAATTAATGTAGAATTAAAAAAATAAAAACTAACATCTAAACATGTTTTGTCCCTTATCTTAAGAATCAGTAAGGGGCAAAGGAAATGCCTCTAATAGTGACAAAAATCCCCCAACTCAAAATGTGGGGGCAAGAAAATATCTTTAAAGGTGCCAAAAGTCCCCCCAAAAATAAAAATGTGTAGGAAAGCAAAATGCCTACCAAATTGACCAAAAATGGGGGGGGGCAAAAACTGACCAAAATCCCAACCAATTCTTGGTATAGGGGACAAACGAAATGCCGCTGAAAGTGACAAAAATCCTCCCAAAATTCAAAATGTGGGGGCAAACTGAAATGCCGCCAAAGGTGACAAAAATCCTCCCAAAATTCAAAAATGTGGGGACAAACGAAATGCTGCCGAAGGTGACAAAAATCCTCCCAAAATTCTAAATGTGGGGTCAAACGAAATGCCTCCAAAAGGTGACAAAAATCCTCCCAAAATTCAAAATGTGGGGGCAAACGAAATGCTGCAAAGGTGACAAAAATCCTCCCAAAATTCAAAATGTGGGGGCAAAATGAAATGCCGCCGAAAGTGACAAAAATCCTCCCAAAATTCAAAATGTGGGGGCAAAATGAAATGCCGCCGAAAGTGACAAAAATCCTCCCAAAATTCAAAATGTGGGGGCAAAATGAAATGCCTCCGAAAGTGACAAAAATCCTCCCAAAATTCAAAATGTGGGGGCAAAATGAAATGCCGCTGAAAGTGACAAAAATCCTCCCAAAATTAAAAATGTTGGGGCAAACGAAATGCCGCCGAAGGTGACAAAAATCCTCCCAAAATTCAAAATGTGGGGGCAAACGAAATGCCGCCGAAGGTGACAAAAATCCTCCCAAAATTCAAAATGTGGGGCAAAATGAAATGCCTCCAAAAGTGACAAAAATCCTCCCAAAATTCAAAATGTGGGGGCAAACGAAATGCCTCAAAGTAACAAGGCTTCTAAAAGTGACAAAATTCCCTCCCAAATTAAAACAATGTGTGTTTGATACACTCAGTGCAGTGCAAAATGTACAGCAATCATTTCAGCTTCAAACAGGAATTTTGGAATAGGATCGAGGAACAAAGCCTCTTTAATGAGGTTTCCAAGGATGCTTTTGTTGGGTTTCCAGCTTGGCAGCTGTGTGAGTTCTCCGATTCCCTTATGTCGCTTCCAATGAGTCTGGATTCTGGTGCCTTGACCTTCAGGACTGCCACAAAGTGAACGGTGTAGAAAAGGTCCTCAAGAAGAGCTACTTCAAGGGTGACAAGGGTGATATGTCAGCAGCCTGAGATTCTCGCTTCTCATTAAGAGAAGTAGATAGAAGAGACTTTAAGGGCAGAAATGGACCCGTTAGACCAGGAGAATTAATGAGATCGGCCTTCATTTAATCACAAGAATGTTGAGTATCATGAGCCTCCCCTGGCTTATCTCAAGCACTGATAATGTTTTCTCCTTTTGTAGTTCCAAAAGGAACGTCAGATCAGTGGGATTTACAATCAAGTCTCCACGTAATCCATCGAAAAGATCTCATGGGTGCAAATCATGTCAGTACAGGGATTTTCTGAATTATGTCCACTGGGGCAAACAACATACCTCTGAGATCAATTTCCCTTCACATGTTATCTCAGCTCTCATCGCTTGCAGGTTCTCTGTTTTATTTGAGCTCTCCTTGTGCCAGAAGTCGAGCAAGCACGTCCAATACTGTTGAATGTTCCTCATCACAGTCTGTTTGCCACAGTGAAAGGAATATTGCGCAAGAGTGAAGTGTTTGGAGAAGGTCACAGAGTGATTGTCAAAAATGTGTTGAAATAGTTTAGAGTATAGGACCAACATCTGTCCATCTGTCACTCTTTTCTATCTGTCTGCCTGTCTGTCTGTCTATATCTATCTATCTGTCTGTCACTCTTTTCTATCTATCTGTCTGTCTCTATCTATCTATCTATCTGTCACTCTTTTCTATCTGTCTGTCTATCTATCTGTTACTCTTATCTATCTGTCTGTCTATCTGTCTGTCACTCTTTTCTATCTATCTGTCTGTCTCTATCTTTCTATCTATCTGTTACTCTTATCTATCTGTCTGTCTGTCTGTCTGTCTATCTATCTGTTACTCTTTTCTATCTGTCTGTCTATCTATCTGTCACTCTTATCTAGCTATCTATCTGTCTATCTATCTATCTGTCTGTCTGTCTGTCTGTCTGTCACTCTTATCTATCTGTCTGTCACTCTTATCTATCTATCTGTCTGTCTATCTATCTGTCACTCTTATCTATCTATCTATCTGTCTATCTATCTGTCTGTCTGTCACTCCTATCTATCTGTCTGTCTATCTATCTGTCACTTTTCTATCTGTCTGTCTATCTATCTGTCACTCTTATCTAGCTATCTATCTGTCTATCTATCTATCTGTCTGTCTGTCTGTCTGTCTGTCACTCTTATCTATCTGTCTGTCACTCTTATCTATCTATCTGTCTGTCTATCTATCTATCACTCTTATCTATCTATCTATCTGTCTATCTATCTGTCTGTCTGTCTGTCACTCCTATCTATCTGTCTGTCTATCTATCTGTCACTTTTCTATCTGTCTGTCTATATCTATCTGTCTGTCTGTCTGTCACTCTTTTCTATCTATCTATCTGTCTATCTATCCGTCTATCTGTCTGTCTGTCTATCTCTCTATCTATCTATCTGTCTATCTATCCGTCTATCTGTCTGTCTGTCTGTCTGTCTGTCTATCTGTCACTCTATCTGTCTGTCTGTCTATCTATCTGTCACTCTTATCTATCTGTCTGTCTGTTTGTCTGTCCATCTGCTTTCTCTTCACATTGGGCTTTTCGCACATTTTCTCTAATCTGCATGTAATTGGCCAAAGCTAATTTCCTTAGTTTTAAAATAAGCTTTGCAAATTCAGTTGAGGCGTAGTAATAATTTGTGATTTAGTGTTTGCCGACGTGGGTCACGGTACTGTTATTCCAGCCCACACCCAGTCGTGAAAAAAAAAAGCCAAAATAAAGTTCAAGGTCAAATGAGCAGAGTCTACATGTTTTGCAAGTTTCTCTTGGCAGAGACATCTCTTGCACGGTTTTAGCTTTGTCTAAACACGTGATTCTTCTGGGGCCCATTGTGAAGTGTGAATGTGTATTTGTTTGGGTTTGAGTTTGAGTTCGCTCTGATCATGTAAACTGTCTTGTGGGATGAAGGAGAACATGTCTTTACTGCACATTTAGTTTCATCTACTGAGATCCTTATTGCATTACATTTCGATGTCCTATTTATTTTTTTATTATTTTAAAGGTCAGTGTTTGGATCAATTGTAGAGTACAATTCTGCTTGATGGATGGATGGATGGATAGATAGATATATCATTCTCCTCTGTGATGAGCTTCTGATTATGTAAACCATCCTGGTGAAGGTGAGGAGGGCAGCCGTTCAGCCAGGACCCCTCACTGTGTGGCCTTTTAAAAACACTGCGGGAGAACTTCTGCCTTTCTATCTGATCCAGGACCAGCATTGAAACCTGAGTCCTGACCTATGCCATCCATAGAGAGACTATATAACTGTTCTCAAAAAAAAAACCTCAGAATGCTAGTCTCATTCAGGGCAGTGTAACAGGACACTCTGTCAGATTGTATTGTAAACAGTCCAGCAGAAGTGCCTGACCAGAGCCACAGGAGACTCATTATACGCTCCTCTGACCAGACATGTAAAGATCCCACAACACTGTTACACAAAGTCAGCACTGGCACCGCGCTGTATACTGTATGTGTGTCTATGTGAGTGTGTCTGTGTGCGCACCTGTCTTGCACTGTGATCTTTAATAAATCTGTGATATTTTAAAAAGGGTACAAGCTGAATTTAGATGATAAGCTTCCGTGCCGTTCGCCCACAGATACAGATTTGATTATAATTTTATTGGACGGAGCAAATGAGTGTGAGGAAGAGAGAGAGAAAGACTAGCTTAGTTGCCTTGCTGTCTACTGCCTACATAGACCGCTGCCTTCTAAAGCCCAAAGTGTACTTCGGCTTTTACTCTCTACACATAGTCTGTGTGTGCGCCTGGACATTTGCGCTAATTAGTACGTCCACAAGGTGGCAGCACTCACAGTCGGAGCGTTGCTTTCACGAAGAAGACGATGTAAATGGCGGTGAACAACAGGAGAAGGTGGAAACACAAACAGTAGATGTGCAAAAGCACATGTTTAAAGAGGTCGGGGATACATTTATTTGTATAACTTGAGTCTGAAAGACTCCTGAAGAGAAATAGTCCATAGCGGTTGTAGCATGCATGCATCAACTACCTGTCTATGCACGCACAGCCAAATGAAGTATACTTTGAAAGGATAGAGCATTCGAATGTACACATACGTTAGGATCCGCATTAAGACTGAAGTATACTCTGGGCTTACGGGGTGGTTTACTCCAAATGGATTTTTGCATCCATCTGTGCTGTTTTTCAAAGGTTTATTTATGCAAGCATGCACTAGACGGACATCTTTGACCATTGTGATGCATCTCGCTGTCATCTCAAGGGTCCTGTGCAGGGGCACCACGTGTTGACGTGCCATAACAAGTTAAAAATAACCTTTTGAGACAGCCGCTCTATTCGTGCTTTATTAACTCTTTCCCCGCCAAACACGGAATTTTCCGTGTTTTATGAAAAAACGCTTCCCCGCCAAACACGGAATTTTCCGGGTTTCCGTGTTTTAGGTGTTATACGGTAAGGAAGACCCCTCCGCATGTTTTGAAAGAGTACGCAACTCTTTGATCAAAGAAACAGACTGCGATCGTCTCAAACATGAAGAAGTGGAGTATTGAGAAGCTCAAAATATCAGACATAAACATGCCTTTTACTCAGCTTTTTGTCTGAAATGTTGTTTTTTGACAAAACCGACCTCTGTTCAAGTCGCATAAAAAAAGAACAAATGAAGATAAAATAAAATCGTTTTTTTTTTTGCCTAAAAGCAGAGGCTCAGATCTGTATTGTGATATATAGCATCTTCATATATTCATGGAAGAAAATATTCTGCGGGCCATTAAAATTTAGCGAAAATCGTCAAAAACCCTGGTGGTGGCTGGCAACTTTTTTTAAAAACGCTGGTGGGGAAAGAGTTAACCACACGGTCATGTCCGGTGCAATCAAACCACTGAGACCGCATCCTAAATGAAAGGGAACCACAAAGGCGTAAACTCGCGCCACACAAACAGCACTTCTTACGAGAAGTGTACGGAAGACTTATTTGCAATAGGAATTGTAATTAGCATGTTGCTAAGTTACATTATACTCTGCTAAGCATGTTTAGCGATACTTTTCCGTACTGAATTAATTATATGTTCATTTACAATCTATATTTTTTTTGGTTCATCCGCCATCTTGGATTTGTTTTACACTGAGCTCGTCGCAGTGCGTTCTGGATTTGCCCGGTCCGTACAGGGTACATGTGATTATGCCTTAGTTTGGACAAAGACAGGTATGTTAAGGCTAGAGTATTGGTTTTTAGAGTGCTGTTCTGTCTTGCACATGGTTGACTGATCAGCCTGTGTAAGTAAACTCTTGACCGCCAGCCCATATGTTCATTGCATACACGCTAGGACTGCTTTATGATTCTCCTTTAGCAGAGTCAAGGCCGGGCGCATGCGTCGATGGCATGCAAAGATGCAGACTGTCCGCGTGCAGGCTAGTTTTTCCACGCAGACTAGAGGTCTGCTTCAAACCATCGGGTATCGAGCGGAGTTTGGGTCAGGTTCGGTTTGTAATGAAGGACAATTGATGCACGTAAACTGAACTTTAACTATTGCATCTTACTTTTGTGCAGACCTATAATGCATACTGCGCACACGAAAACCAAAAATACTTTTGCATTTAGAAGGCAGTCTATATTAAAATGCTGCCTATGTTGGCAGCTCACTAGAGCAAATATGTCCTCATTGCTCTAATATTCGACTAGATTCTAGATGGAGTGGTGGTGGTAGTGGGCTAAAGAACCTGGGCCGTATTCACAAAGAATTTTAAGGCTAAAAGTAGCTCCTAACTGGCGAATTTAGGAGCAACTCCTAAAAATAATGGTCACTCCTACTTTAGGACTCCTAATTGTTTTCACTAAGAGTAATTCACGAAGCATTTTAGCCCTAAAAGTAGCACCTAAGTCTGGGACAGCTTAAAATAAGTCGAGAGGACTCCTAACTCACTAAGACCTATTCACAAAGGATCTTAAAATAGCCGTGCGACGCAGTGTGTTGGAGACACTCAATGACACGGAGTTATTACAAAGATACCGCCTGTGAGGGAACAGGCTACTGATTGTTGTGGATCTTGTGAGGGATGCAATAACAGCGCCAACTAATCGCAACAACCCAGTCAGTGCCGAATTGAAATGTTTGACAACACTTCGCTACCTGGCAACGGGGAAAATGCAGTTGTGCAATGCCGACGATCTAGCGATATCCCAGCCATTGGTAAGCAGATCCATCCACCAAACCATCAATGCACTCTGTAGACCCCATATTATTCGACAGTTCATAAGTTTTCCTTTGGACATTCGCCAACTCCAAAGAAACAAAGCCAGCTTTATGGATATTGCCGGTGTTCAGTTGCACCCTCAAGGCCCGTTATACTGGTGTCTGACCCAATGACACTATACACCACCGATGCAATGTGGATCAGTGGCTTAGGTGCTGATCCTCCTCCTTAACACATACATGGAAAGTGTCACCAACTCAAAAGCATTGCCTACATAACACTTAAAAGCACACTTTAATGTAAGCATATTGTTTATGACATTTGTTTCATAATTCATTACATTCATGACAAGCAGGAAGTTTTTAGAATTACATGAAACAATAATGATATTATATATTTAATATTATAGGCCTACCTGTTGCCATGTTTGCCCGTTTAAAGGCTACAATCTCAACCCTCGACTGCGATTATACCACCGCCTCTCGCAGTCGTCCGGGGTCCGCGACACAAGCGGGAATGCTGCATTGATCTGCAAACAAATCCTGTCCCATGTCTCACGCTTAGTTTTGCTTGATATCCCAGTGCCGAATTTCCCTTTTATTATGTTTTTTTTTTTCAGCACCAACTGCAGCAGCAGTAACTGATCCTGTGTCCAGTTGGGCTTTCTTTTCCGTTTTGGCGAGTTCATAATCCACCGTCATTCAACTATTACGTTACTTCAATAGGAGCAACATTTCCTTGCTTTAAGTAGTCTATTTAGGCTAATAGGATGTCGATTAACCAAGCAAGTGTTAATGCAAGTGTCGTTTTTCATTATTAGGCTACCTTGATTTAATTTAATTTAATTTAATTCACGACTTTTCTCTCTCTCTCTGCCTTTTTAGAATTAGGCTACACTGGGGCCTGCATAAATATGTCATTAGATATGCATTTCGATGACATTACTATTATTATTTTGTGTAGGACACAGACATATTTAGATGTCGTAATTCCATGATTTGTTGCGTCTGTGTCATGTTCCGCATGATGGCCCTGTCGTCTATCAACCAATCACCGTGACGTCATCCATAGCAACGAAGACTCACTCTTAGTTTAGGAGTTGTCATTTTTCCTTACTAAGAGTAGGTCTGAAAGGCGTTGTGAATAACTTTTAAGAGAAAACTCCTAGCTAAAATATTTTAGTGCGATTTAGGAGTACTCCTAGTGGTAAGATAAAATTCTTTGTGAATACGGCCCCTGAACTTGTAAGCAGAAGGTCGCTGGTTTGATCCCCACAGCCACCACCATTGTGTCCTTGAGTAAGACACTTAACTCCAGGTTGCTCTGGGGGGATTGTCCCTGTAATAAGTGCACTGTAAGTCGCTTTGGATAAAAGCATCTGCCAAATGCATAAATGTAAATATAATCTAAATGAGTTCAGTGTGTTCACCAGCCAAATTGGTAGAAATGCTGACGGCTTTTTTTTCACCACAGTCCTAATTTATTTTGATCACTTTATAGTGGAAAATGTAATATTTCTCTGTCAAGCAGACATGGGGTGATTCACCTCAAATTATGTTCGTATTAAATGCAATGCATGGACAGAGGAAATGCAATTAAGATCTCTCCTGATCCTTCAGGCTCTTCCTCTGTTTTCCTTTCGTTTTTTCCTCTGTGTGTCTTGCGGTAAAGACATTACAGCATTTGGATTGGATTTACTGAGGTAGATTAGAAGCAGACACAGAAAAAGCTCATCCTGGAAGTACCAATGCCACCGGTTAAATGAACATTTTATGCAAAACACACGCTCACTAGACACGCAAGCTCGCTATCATGCACACTTTATCTTTTGTACAGTATTTCCTTGCTCTGTATGTAATTGTATTTATACTTACCAGTCATTTTTTGTCATGTCTTTATTATTAAAATGAAAAAAATGGCCATTTATGTAAAACTAGTCCAAGTGTTTTTACCCCCCCCCCCCCCTTCTCTCATACCAAAATGTTTCAAACAAAACATGTTTTCTTGATAATATTGTTGAATTGATAATCAGTTTGTAGGTTTTTTGAGTATGTTCTAAACATCACTCAATATGACTTTGTCTTTGTAATATACAAATAATAATGACATCATTCTCCAGTAAGTGACATCATCTTTGAGGAAATGTATGCAATTTTGGTAAACCAACAGCACAAACATTGGTGTAGATTATTATCAATGAATTCTTTAATATTTTAGGTGGTTTGTCTTACTTTAAAACATCCCATTATGTTTGATAAAACTACAGAAATCTCAAAAGATGGTTAAAAAAATATCAAAATTACAAAAGAACTTAGAAGTTGACACCCTCTTATAAGATAGCTTTCAATCTTTTAACTTTGCCTTTATTTACTTTCAGTTCAGTTTCATGTTAATTCGATTACCATTGTGTGAATATGTAAATGTGTTATAATAAATACAATTGAAGTGCCTGAGCATTTCTGAAAGTCCATCCATTCATCCATCCATCCAATCATCCTTTCATCCATCCAATCATCCTTTCATCCATCCATCCATCCATCCAATCATCCTTTCATCCATCCATCCATCCAATCATCCTTTCATCCATCCATCCAATCATCCTTTCATCCATCCATCCAATCATCCTTTCATCCATCCATCCATCCAATCATCCTTTCATCCATCCATCCATCCAATCATCCTTTCATCCATCCATCCATCCAATCATCCTTTCATCCATCCATCCAACCATCCAATCATCCTTTCATCCATCCATCCATCCATCCAATCATCCTTTCATCCATCCATCCAACCATCCAATCATCCTTTCATCCATCCATCCATCCATCCAATCATCCTTTCATCCATCCATCCAACCATCCAATCATCCTTTCATCCATCCAATCATCCTTTCATCCATCCATCCAATCATCCTTTCATCCATCCATCCATCCATCCAATCATCCTTTCATCCATCCATCCAACCATCCATCCAACCATCCATCCATCCAATCATCCTTTCATCCATCCAATCATCCAATCATCCTTTCATCCATCCAATCATCCATCCATCCAACCATCCATCCATTCATCCATCCATTCTTTCATTCATTCATCCATCCATCCATCCAATCATCCAATCATCCATCCATACAACCATCCATTCACCCATCCATCCATCCAATCATCCATTCATCCAATCATCCTTCCATCCATCCATCCAATCATCCATTCATTCATTCATCCATCCATCCCTCTATCCATCCAATCATCCATTTCATCCATCCATCCATCCAATCATCCTTTCATCCATCCATCCAACCATCCAATCATCCTTTCATCCATCCATCCAATCATCCTTTCATCCATCCATCCAATCATCCTTTCATCCATCCATCCAACCATCCATCCATCCATCCATCCAATCATCCATCCATCCAACCATCCATCCATTCATCCATCCATTCTTTCATTCATCCATCCATCCATCCAATCATCCATCCATCTAATCATCCAATCATCCTTTCATCCATTCATCCAATCATCCATTCATTCATTCATCCATCCATCCCTCTATCCATCCAATCATCCATCCAATCATCCTTTCATCCATCCATCCAACCATCCAATCATCCTTTCATCCATCCATCCAATCATCCTTTCATCCATCCATCCAATCATCCTTTCATCCAACCATCCATCCATCCATCCAATCATCCATCCAACCATCCATCCATTCATCCATCCAATCATCCATCCAACCATCCATCCATCCAACCATCCATCCATCCATCCATCCATCCAATCATCCATCCAACCATCCATCCATCCATCCAATCATCCATCCAACCATCCATCCATCCAACCATCCATCCATCCATCCATCCAATCATCCATCCAACCATCCATCCATTCATCCATCCATTCTTTCATTCATCCATCCATCCATCCAATCATCCATCCATCTAATCATCCATTCATCCAATCATCCATTCATTCATTCATTCATCCATCCATCCCTCTATCCATCCAATCATCCATCCAATCATCCAATCATCCATTCATCCATCCACCATCGTCTATAGACACTATAGACACCTATGTAGGGTCATGGGTAGTGCTGGAGCCTATCCCAGCTGTCTCGGTCCGAAGTTAGGGAAACACCCTGGACAGATGTGCAAGTCCATCACAGCCCTTCTGAAAGTCTTTTATAGAAATACCTGCATAAAACAAATGCATATTGATTTTTAAGTTACAGACATCATAAAAGGAATTACCTTCCTATATTTCTGTCCCTGTGGATTGTGTTTACTGCTATGCTTCAATTTCCGAGAGGGAATTAATAAAATTTTATCTTGTCTTAAATCAGCAAATCAGCACCAAAACAAGCATCTTTTAAATCTCATTTCTGGATATAAATGGCATATTTCTAACAATATTGTGTATTAAAGAAATGCACAAGATGTTTGTGTTTCTTTCAATACTATAACACACAATCATACTTTAAGCGAGCGGCATGACAATATATCACTTCCATTATAATCAACAAATGCAATGCAAGCATGAGTCATTCACTCTTGCAGTATAGATCGCTTCATGATTATAATGGGTGTTTGTTGCATTTCGTTGTGCTGCTCTCTTGCAGTGTAGATTGGGACTTACAATAATTCTCAGAGGCAACCCATACAATGCCAAAAATATGCAAAATGTCAGTGTCAACCTAAAGTCATTGCACGGTTCTGGTTTTTAAAGGGATAGTTCACTAAAATGTTTCATTAATAATAATAATAATAAGTTTATTTTATATAGCGCCTTTCACAAACCCAAGGTTGCTTTACATAGTGGAAAGGCAATGAAACACAAATGCAAACAAACCAAAACAATACAACAAAGACATGTTATCTGTATGAAGCTATGAGTTTGTTGTGGAGAAATGATCATTAAACAAAAAGGTTTTGAGATGTGCTTTAAAGAAAGGAAGAGAAGCGCAGTCACGAAGAGGTTGTGGGATGCTGTTCCAGAGTTTGTGTGCCAAGGCACTGAAGGACCTGCCACCCAGGGTGGAAAGTCTGGAGCGGGGGATAGCCAAGAGATTTTGATCAGAGGATCTCAGTGAGCGTGAAGGAGTGTACGGGGTCAGGAGGTCGCGGATGTAGGAGAGAGGGAATGGTAAAGTAGAGTTGGATATCATTTGCATAACAGTGGAAGTTTAGACAGTGGCTGCGTATAATCGGGCCAATAGGGAGGATGTAAACAAGAAAGAGGAGGGGCCCCAGTACAGAACCCTGGGGGACACCACGGGTGACAGGGGACTTGGAAGACTGATGTGAACCAAGTGTTACAAACTGCATTCTGTTGGAGAGGTATGACTGGAACCAATTCAGGGCTGTGCCAGAAACACCAATAGCAGACAGACGGGCGATTAGAACATTGTGGTTGATGGTATCGAAAGCAGCACTAAGGTCAAGGAGGATGAGAATGTTAAGTGAACCAGAGTCAGCGGACAAGAGAAGATCGTTAAAATGTTTCATTGTATGGTAAACCGATGCAATGAAAGTGAATGGTGACTGGGACTAACCTTCTGCTTAGCACTGGTGCTCTTGACATTGGGGTGCACTTGGATTCCTTCATATTTCTCTTGCGTCAATGAACCAGCAGTGACCCAATCAACACCTAGTATCTTCTTTATTATTCGCCAAAAATAGTTTTGACCTGTTAACACGGCTGTTGTATCCTTGAGAGGGATGAGTGTGTCTACGATTGTATTTAAGCACCCTGCAGCCTCATTAAATCTCAATTACTGCTCAAATACAATTACCATTTTTTAATGAAACGTAGGTTTGTTCACAAGAACATATCAGTAGAACAGAGTCTGAACTTGAGCTTAATAGTGAAAGATGTCTCCTTGAGAGGGGCCCTGGGTATCTCAGAGAGTATTGGCGCTGACTATCACCCGTGGAGTCGCGAGTTCAAATCCAGGGTGTGCTGAGTGACTCCAGTCAGGTCTCCTAAGCAACCAAATTGGCCCGGTTGCTAGGGAGGCCAGAGTCACGTGGGGTAACCTCCCCATTAACCATCAACTTGGCCTTGATACATTGGAATATTATTTGAATTCTAGAACAATACAAAAACTTTCTACTACATTTCCAGTCAATCTGGCCTCTTTTGTCTTAAAAAAGAACGATGACACTCCATACCTTCCGGTCTCTGGGACTGCAATAGGCACTAAAATGGCCCCCAAGCCTTGCATGTCTTTTTGTAGTGAAACTAGAAGGGATGGTTTTATATAATGAACATAAAAATGCTCTTTTCACATATTATCTCTTGGAAACGTTATATTGAGGTTTTCTTGTTATGGGAAGGTCAAGTTATTACTCTCTTGGATTTTATTCAATTCCTAAATGTGATTTTTTTCTGCTCTGAAATTTTCCTTGAAATACAACATTGATTAAATCAATTCTGAATGTTAAAAGAAAGGAGTTAGGACTAACCTCGCTATACACTAAACCTACAGATAGGAAATATTTCATCCAATCCCTTTAAAGAAAATTCTACCGGTCAGTCACTGAACTAGCCTGAAGAGAATCTGTGAGGACAATGGTGACTTTGAGAAAGAAAATAATAACATGTTATCCAAATTTAAAGAACAGAATTATAGGGAAGATTGGTTAAATAATGCCTGTTGATGAACGCCCCCTTTTTGAGCACAAGCCATGAAAATGTCCTGAACTGAAATGGTTGTATTTACGGGACACTTTGGAGTTTGGACACAGTTGTAGCATCTTTTGAAAGAAGACATTTTGGGCTTTATTTCACAAGTTTCAGAATTAATATATGTTGTTATTTATTAAAGTTAGAGAAGCTGAAGTTTATAGTAATGGACATATTTTGTGCTGAACATGTTTTTATAATGTAAATAAACAATAATAAAAGTGCAAAGACACCCCAGAAATACAATGTCCTCAAAGTCACGAGTCTAAAGAAGTTTTGTTTCTAATCTGAAGATGATTTAATAATAAATGAGTTCCTGCAGCTTTAATCTCTGTAAAATCTCTGGAAGTGTTCAGAGTAAAATTAAGCTCCGCCTCTCAAGACGACACTAAATCTGACGGCACTGCTCGACTATTATGAATAAAACTACGCCACATTTTTAAAAATAGACTTTGTAGATGGCTGGTTTTGTTTATGAGACTCTAATATATCAGATCATAAACAGTTTTACAACATGAATGCTGCTCAGATTGCAGTTTGATGAAGAACGATGACGAAGGAGAGATCTCATATAAACCATGGAGAATATATCAATATTTCTCACATTTATCACTTTTATGGACAAAAAATGCGATTGGATGTTTTTTAATGAACTCTTGTCATGTACGATTGATCCAAGTGTGTTGAACTGGATTCATCTGGCGATCGTGTTTCATAATAAAAGTCCCGTTTTGATATTGCATGTTTTCATAATAAAAGTCCCGTTTTGATATCGCATGTTTTCATAATAAAAGTCCCGTTTTGATATCGCATGTTTTCATAATAAAAGTCCTGTTTTGATATCGCATGTTTTCATAATAAAAGTCCCGTTTTGATATCGCATTTTCATAATAAAGTCCGTTTGATATCGCATGTTTCATAATAAAGTCCCGTTTTGATATCGCATGTTTTCATAATAAAGTCCGTTTGATATCATGTTTCTAATAAAGTCCGTTTGATATCATGTTTCATAATAGAAGTCCGTTTGATATCACATGTTTTCATTTGTACTCCTGCACAAATAACTCAATTACTGTTTCTGGAGGATTACTATCATGAAACAGAGATCGGATATCAGTGTTGAACCCTTTGACCTTTGATGTATCATGTTAACCTTAATTACATTTATAGATGGTAAATTATATATTAAATGTAAACATTCATGAACAATACCTCATGAAACATGAGACTTAAATACATGGAGAAGTCAAACATCACCCAATGAACAGACAGAACTAATAACAACACTATGAACCAATAGGAACAAGACACATGTAAATGGGGAACATGTGATAAGATCACATGACAGTTAAACAGGAAATAACATGAAATGGAAGTACATTTCAAAATAAAATGGAAACATGAACAAGAACACCTCATGATGTGACCGGTATGTCCTTCAAAGTGATTCGACTTTGAAGGATACGTTCAAAAATATATCTGCAATCAAAATTATACTTTGGTTTGCGACACTAAAGTTAAGGCTTTCCTTCAGTGGACTGGTAATCTGGCATACCGGGCATTTTCCCGGTGGGCCGACACACTTTGGGGCCGATCAGGGGTGGACTAGCCATCGGGAGAACCGAGCGGGCCAGTGGGTCGGCCGTGAAACTTGCCGAATGGGCCATGACAAGCAAAAATTAGCCGCCGCATTACGCAGAGCAGACCACAAAATGCCGGCACGCTATGCAGGAAAGGACAGTGAACACCCCCCGCTCAACAACTTTTGGGCCAGTTGCCATGTATAATCCCGGGCCGATTTCTCTTCCCAGTCCAGCCCTGGACCTGGCACCTATCTAGTGTCAGGATCCTGCCACTTCGGTTATACCCCGCCCCCTCATTTACATAATTACCTTGTTTTCTGTTCCACCTACCCTCC
>NC_068280.1:2612316-2657316 GCF_025860055.1 Xyrauchen texanus | reverse complement strand
AGTCTGTTTATTCGGGCTCTGTTTTAATTCTGTAATGCATTTTAACAGAGTGGACACACACAAATGCACACATTTAACAAGCTTAACAGCTGCCCACATTTATTTTTTACTCTCTTTTTACTGACTATTGTGTTGGTAATTTCCCTGTGGACTAATTGAACGGACTAACAGTTCTGCAATTGTTTCAGTCCTTCAGACTTTATTAAAAACTGAAACTCTCTAGATAATGGACAAGAGAACATCCACACACTGTATATATACACTGATGAGCCAAAACATTATGATCACCTGCCTATATGCTGTTGGTCCTCTACATGCTGCCAAAACAGTCCCGACCCACAGAGGCATGGACTCTACAAGACCGCTGAAGGTGTCCTGAGGTATCGTTAAAACATTAGCAGCAGATCCTTCAAGTCCTGTAAGTTGCGATGTGGAGCCGCCATGGATTGGACGTGTTGGTGCAGCACATCCTATAGATGCTCAATCGGATTGGGATCTGGGGAATTTGGAGGCTGGAGCAACACCTTGAACTCTTCATCATGTTCCTCAAACCATTCCCGAACAATGTGAGCAGAGTGGCAGGGAGCATTATCCTGCTGAGAGAGGCCACTGCCATCAGGGAACACCGTTGCCATGAAGGGGTGTACCTGGTCTGCAATGATGGTTAGGTAGGTGGCGCATGTCAAATTGACTTCCGTAATGACTAGATGGAATAGCCTTCGTTGCACTCATGCTTTGATGAGCCTTGAGCGCCCAACACCCTGTCGCCAGTGTGTGTTTTGTCCCTCCTCGGACCACGGTCGGTAGGTACTCACCACTGCTGGCCGAGGGCACCCCACACGCCGTGCCGTTTCAGAGATGCTCTGACCCAGTCATCCGGCCACAACAATTCAGCCCTTGTGAAAGTCGCTCAGGTCTTTACTCCTCCTGCCTATTTCTCCTGCATTCAACACATTGACGACGAGAACTGATTGTTCGCTTGCCATCTAATCTACCCAGACCTTGACGTGTGGCCTTGTTAGGAGAGAGTCTTGCCGAAGTTCTACCAACATGTGAACTTTGCAACAAGGGGAAACAACACACTGGACCTCGTTTACACAACTAGAAAAATGCATACAAGGCTATCATCCGCCCCACCTCGGGTACTCCGATCACATCTCTGTTACGCTAATCCCAGCATACAGACCCCTTCTGAAACTCACTTAACCAGTACAAAAACGGATAACAGTATGGCCAGAGGATGCTACCTCAACACTTTAGGACTGTTTACAGGACACAGACTGGAACATGTTCATTATGGCATCCACCTACAATGATCACAACGACTGCCTACATCAGAAAGTGCATTGATGATGTGAAATCACCAAGATCATCACATCATGTGACATCCAGAAGCCATGGCTGACTGCAGAGGTCCGTGGGCTGCTAAAGACCCGGAATGATGCATTCAGATCAGGAGATAAAGCAGCCCTCAACACAGCGAGAGCTAATCTGTCCCATGGCATCAAGAAGGCAAAACAGTTGCATGCACAAAAAATCAACAACCACTTCACAGACAGCAGAGACACACGGAGCCTATGGCAAGACTTTCAGACCATCACTGAATACAAGCCCCTGCCACAGGCCTGTGATGATGACTCATCCCTCCCTGATGCACTCAACCACTTCTATGTATGGTTTGAAATGCAGAATGACACACCTGCACAGAAAATACTCACACCTCCCAATGACCAGGGGTCTAATGTATAAACGTTGAAAAAAAGTTTGCATTGAAATGTGCATATCAGACACTCTTGACTGTGCGTACGCAATCTTTTACTGATGACTCCAGCTGGACAAATAATGAACTGAACAGACTGATTATAAACACTGTGGCAGGGCGGAGGACGGGGTCGGGTCGTGATTCCGCACACCCGGCCCCTAATCAGGCTAATCAAGCCTCAGAGAGGGATAAAGGACGACTGGAAGCTGCAATGTGAGAGAGAGAGATTTATCCGGGAAGGAGGAGGGATATGCCGTAGTAGAGTCCTCGCCACTACTATCCACCCCAACGGAGCAGCTGTGACCATCCGCCAGAGGAGCCCGGGCACCTGGAACGTGCCGAATGGGCCGCGATAAGCTATAATGAGCCACCGCGTTATGCAGAACGGACCACAAAACTGCGCCGCGATATGCAGTAACAGAACAGATATGTTTCTCGTACCGTTAAACGCAGTAATCACGTGTCTGGATGGTGAAATGCATTTGGTAATTGTATGCAGATGAGGATATGCATAGTAAAAACAGGTGTTGTACACTCCATATATGGTTATTTTGGGGAGACGGGGCGGGGAATGAATCACACACATGTACGCATAATCTTCTGCTAGCTGGGGTTTATTAAGGGAACTATGCGCAGGTTCTGGCGTACATATGGTTTTATAAATCGGATTTTTTTTTTGTGCATGCGCAAAAGTGGACTTTTGTGCTTATGCACACTTTTAGGAAGAAATCTAAGCAGAGTTTTATACATGAGGCCCTAGGTGCTTTGCCTCTCTGCAGCCAACGAGGGCAAAACTCTATCTAGGATTGACCCACGCAAGGCCGCGGGTCCCGACAACATACCTGGCCATGTACTGAGAGATTGTGCTGAACAGCTGAGAGATGTCCTAACAGAAATCTGTTACACCTCTCTGATCCAGTCAGTCGTCGCCACATGTCTCAAGTCCACCACCATCATTCCGGTACCGAAGAAGTCATCTGTCTGATGATCTGATCTGTCTGATGATCTGACCTGCCTGAATGACTACCGGCACATTGCACTGACCAATCAGGTGTCATGCATCACAATAGGTCCAGTCTCCCTAACACTCTCGACCCGTTCCAGTTTGCATACCATCCAAACCGCTCTACGGACGATGCAATATCCTCCTCCCTCCACCTGGCTCTGAATCACCTAGAACACAAAGACTCCTATGTAAGAATGCTGTTTATCGACTTCAGCTCTGCATTCAATACAATAATCCCACAACAGCTCATCAATAAGCTGATCTTGCTGGGCCTCAACACCTCCCTCTATAATTGCATCCTGGACTTTTTAACAAGAAGACCTCAGTCAGTCCGGGTCGGCTGCAACACCTCCAGCACTACCACACTGAGCACAGGTGCCCCCCATGGCTGTTTGCTCAGTCACGCTGTTGACACATGACTGCACTGCCAAGTTCAGCTCCGACCACATCACTCAACTGTGGTAGCCCTCATCAGCAACAATGATGGAACACTCTACAGAGAGGAAGTGGCACAACTACTTGAATTGTGTGGTGCTAACAATCTGTCCCTCCATGTTGGGAAGACAATGGAGGCTGTGATGGATTTCCGGAGAATCTCTGTTGACCACCTCCCACTGACCATTGACAGCACGACCGTAAAGAGAGTCAGCAGCACTAAATTCCCTGGGGTGCACATCACAGAGGATCTCACCAGGGCCACTAACACTATATCAATATCCAAGAGGGCCCAGCAGCACCTCCACTTCCTGCGCCGGCTGAAAAGTGCAAGTCTTCCTCCATCCATCCTTACCACATTCTACGGGGGCGCCATTGAGAGTGTGTTGACCAATTGCATCACTGTCTGGAATGGGAAGAGTGAATACAGCCGCAAAGATCATCGGTGTCCCTCTCCCCTCTATCATGGGCATTTTCTTCCACGGTGCTCCAGCAAAGCCACCAGTACTGTGAAGGACCCCACCCATCCCTCCCAGAGTCTCTTCTAGCTCCTACCATCAGGAACAATGTCAGACTGCTCAATAGCTTCTTCCCCCAGGCTGTGAGAGCCCTCAATACCAATCACCCCTTCCCCCTCTGCACTTCAACTGACACGTAACCTCTTGCTGCTATTCTTCTACAAGGACTGTTGCTTTTAAGAACTGTTTACTATTCTTATGTGCAATACTGTGTGTTCTCCTCTCTCTCTCTCTCTCTCTCTCTCTCTCTCTCTAAATTTATACACACTGGACACTTTATCGCCTTCGCTGCTACTCAGGCTCACCAGGGAAACACATATGTTTACATCTACATACATTTCTTCTCATCTCTGTATATTAAAGATTAACGTTCTCATGCCCTTAATGTCCTATTGCACTGTTTCCACTTGTACTGTTTGCAATGATTGTTTCTTTTGCTCTGTTTTTCTGTACTGTTGCACTACGTATGTTAATTGTCTGTAAACCAAATGTATATGTATACTAAGGGGCAGTGGTGGCTCAGCGGTTAAGGCTCTGGGTTACTGATCAGAAGGTTGTGGGTTCAAGCCCCAACACCACCAAGACACCACTGTTGGGCCCTTGAGCAAGGCCCTTGAACCTATCTGCTCCAGGGGCGCCGTATCATGGCTGACCCTGCACTCTGACCCCAGCTTAGCTGGGATATGTGAAAAATAAATAATTTCACCATGTATATGCAGAAATGTATGTATAATGTGTGACAATTGGTCAAATTAAATTAAATTAAATGTATAGTACATGTACAGTTAGATTACTTCTCAAATAAGTTTGATAGGTCTATGTGTAATATGCTTATATATGTAGCATCGTGGTCCTGTGAGGCATGACATTTCATTCCCTTGTATGTCTCTACATATCGCAATGACAATAAATCTCACATGAACATAATAAGTACTTTGTATCAACTGCTTAAGTGCATAGTAGTTAAACACACCTTTAAGATTACCTGTCTTACACTGCAAGTCTTACGACACTGTGTTTAACATTGGTTAAACAATTCCTCCAACATAAGTAACCCTTAACAAACATCCATCATGTACAAATATTATCTTCTAGAAACATTTCTAATTATTAACACCCTTATTTTGCTTCTAGTTTGTCAGAGTGTGTGCGTTAATTCCCTTCACGCTTATTGCACTTTCAACCAATCGTGGCAACCGAAGTCCAAGTACGCCCACCTCAGTTATTATTGCTTTAATGTTGCTTTGAAATGAATTTCAAATATATATATTAGAATCTACATTAGAAGCTCAAATAAATAATCAGGCAGAGAGGAGCATCAGTTCTGTCATTGAGCAAGTTCAGATGAGCGATCTCATTTCATGATGATTCATCTAATCACACATTGAATGATGATGTTATCACATAACGTTTTCATGTGTGACACGCTGTGGGTGGGAGATGTGTGTTTGAAATCATCTCCAATCATCTTCTGGCAGATAAAGTGTCACAACATTATAGAGAGGATAAGGATACAGATATGCAATAATAATCTTGAGATGTGTATATTTGAATTTAAATTAGAAAGGCCTTAAGGGAGAGGCTAATTAGTAAATTCCACTAAAAGTTGAACAACAATTATTGAAGAGATAATATATATATATATAGTTGTAGTATGTGTGTGCACAAGCCAAGCCAAGCCAAGACAAACCAAGCCAAACCAAGCCAAGCCAAGCCAAGCCAAGCCAAGCCAAGCCAAGACAAACCAAGCCAAGCCAAGCCAAGCCAAGTCAAACCAAGCCAAGCCAAGCCAAGCCAAGCCAAGTCAAACCAAGCCAAGTCAAACAAAGCCAACTCAAACCAAGCCAAGCCAATCCAATCCAAGCCAAGCCAAATCAAGTCAAGTCAAACCAAGCAAAGCCAGGTCAAACCAAGCCAAGTCAAACCAAGCCAATCCAAGCCAAGTCAAGCCAAACCAATCCAATCCAAGCCAAGCCAATCCAATCCAATCCAATCCAAGCCAAGCCAAGCCAAATCAAGCCAAGTCAAACCAAGCCAAGCCAAGCCAAGCCAAGCCAAGCCAAGCCAAGTCAAACCAAACCAAGCCAAGCCAAGCCAAGCCAAGTCCAAGCCAAGTCAAACCAAGCCAATCCAAGTCAAACCAATTCAAGCCAAGCCAAGTCAAACCAAGCTCAAGCCAAGCCAAGTCAAGCCAAGCCAAGCCAAGCCAAGTCAAGCCAAGCCAAGTCAAACCAATCCAAGCCAAGCCAAGCCAAGTCAAACCAAACCAAGCCAAGCCAAACCAAACCAAACCAAACCAAACCAAGCCAAGCCAATCCAAGCCAAGTCAAACCAAACCAAGCCAAGCCAAGCCAAGCCAAGCCAAGCCAATCCAAATCAAGTCAAGCAAAGTCAAACCAAGCCAAGCCAAGCCAAGCCAAGCCAAGCCAAGCCAAGTCAAGTCAAGTCAAACCAAATCAAGTCAAGTCAAACCTTGTTTTATATTAAACTATTATTTATATTGTCAAGCCAGTTCTCGCCTCTTCCTTTCCATTAACCCCTTTACACTGGTGCCGAAATCCAGGAAGGAGGAGGGATGCGCCGTAGTAGACTCCTCGCCAATACCAACCACCTGTACCAGCTGTACCGTCGGAGGACGGAGGAGCCCGGCCACCTGAGAGCAAACGAACGGCCGCTGACCGCGAAGGGAGAAGGAGCTCCTAACCGACCACCTGGAGTGGTCAGGGCCACTCCCAGGGGCAGAAGAGACCCTTACCAGCGGCTGAAACACGGTGGGGTCTGAGACCACGAGTGGGGAGGGGCTCCTGGCTGACCGCCTGGAGCGGGAGAACCATTAGTGGATGGAGGAGTGGCCGAGGACCAACCTAGAGCATATCGGAGAACTGGCGAGTAAGTGTTTTTTTTCCTCTCTCTCTCCTCTCTCTTCCACTGCCGCTACATGTTGGCCTTTCCCTTTCTTTTTAAAATGTTTTGGCACGATCGCAGTTAAGTAAGTGCCACACCTTTTTTGTTTGTCCCCTCCCTCTTTCAGGTAGACGGGGATGACCTGCCGGCAGATGGTGCGGAAGGCTCCCCGGCCTGAGAGAACGAGGGAGGAATGAGAACTTCCGTGTTCTTGAACTTCCGTGACTTGCGCCCCATCTGCCGGTGGGTCATCCCCGCCTTGCTCGGCCTGAGAGGAGGCAGGAGGGTAAAAACAACAACAACACAAAAATAGGCCCCCCTCTCAGGCGGACGGCAGCCACTCCTCCCTGGGCAGGCCGGAGTCAGACCTATGACCCACGGTGGACAGAACGCCCCTCCGTGTTCCAGGCGACTCGTGGGGACACTCCTCTGCCCCTGGCAGCGGCTCCATTACTCCAGGCGGTCGGGGAGTCCAGTCCCCACTGCCTCACGGACGGCGGCCGTTCTCCACGGTTGGGCTACTCCGTTCCCCGGCGGATGGTAGCGGCGCTCCCCTGGGTGGACGGCAGTGTCGAGGACCCCCGATGGGCATCCCTCCTCCTTCCCGGGTTTTGGCACCAATGTAAATCAGATCAATGGAAAGGAGGAGGCAAGAACCACCAGGATGATTGGGGACCGGGCGTGCGTTTTTCCAGCCCGGCCCCTCTCCGCTCCTACACAGGCTAATCAAGCCTCAGAGAGGGATAAAGGTCGACTGGAAGCTACAGTGCGAGAGAGAGATTTACGGGCAGCTGTCCGACACCGTTGTGTGTTTGTCTTTTGTTTAAGTTTCATATTAAAATATTATTTATATTCTCAAGCCGGTTCTCGCCGCCTCCTTTCCATTAATCCCTTCCAAATTTAAATCAGAAAATATATGAAATATTCCACTTACATTTAAATAGAATTTTGCATTTAGCCAAAATTAGGATGCTGCAGAGAAGCACAAAAACAATACTGAATTATTAACTTTCCATTTCCTGTTTTCAGTTGACTGCTTTTCTATTTATTCCTGATGTTGTAAAGCCTTTCCTGGCACCTTTTCCAATTGACCTGAGAATAAGAGGTCATCTCTGGGCCGTCCAAAGGCCACTCGAAAACCACACAGAGGTCATTACGGCGCTGTAAAGAGTGTCAGGAATGAAAGGATTTGAAAGTGTTGTGTTATAAATCTCTCATTTCAGTTTATCTCAGTAGATGAATGCTATCTTATCTGTGTGTGCCAACAAACTAGCAAATGTTGAAATGATTATGTCATATCTGTATTTCATCTATTGCACAGTGAAGATGGGTTCAAGTGCAGTTCTTTATAAATAAAGCCGAAATCTGGTTCTGTTTAAATATCCGTGAATGGAAGAACAGTGTGAGCCCTTGGGTTTGTTTGACTGTATTTCAGAAAGAGTTTTCCACTGTTATGTATAAGCTGTGGTGATGGACAGATGGTATACTGTATTGTGGAGTGGTTGTATAGAAACAGATAAAACCAACTTCTATTACAAGACCTTCCGACATTTAATCAGGGGCAGGATATTAATTATAGATACCTACAATTCAATTTTCACTAGTCGAATGTCTTAATAGTCATTCAATCCTGTTCACAACACAATTTCAGATATCTATAATTACATTTTTACTGGTTACATTTCCAAACACACATATCGGCAACAGTACGCACTTCTTACTAGTAAAACGTTTTATACCAATAATTATTACAATACAATGAAATAATGGTAAGTGGTACAGACTTTTGATATCTGTTCATGTATTTTGTAATAGTTAAAATCACAAACAGATATCTGAAATGGACATTTCTACTAGTGAAAACCAAATAAATAAAGCAAATTAAAAAACGTTGCTATTCCATTGTTGATCTCAGGAATGGGCATTTGCACTAGGAACAATGTGATTATTGATACATAAACATATACATACATTTTGACAGATTATTGTGAAAATGTACTAGTGAAAATGCATTTACAGATATCAACATTTAATACCAAGAATTAACATTTTTACTATTGAAAACATAATTAGGTAACACTTTAGAATACTGTATCTTACTTAGTGTATCGACTGTATCGACTGTTCATTAGTAGTTACTCAATAGTTATTTCTCCTGAAGCTGAATTAGTAGATAATTAAAAGTAGTTCATCAGGAGGCATGACTGAAATAAATAGTTATTGATTATCTAATTGTTACTTAACACAACTATAAAATGCTATTACATACTGATTAGTTAACACATCTTCCTTAGTAGTTAATAGTAGTGACTTAAGTGTTAATGAAGAATTACCTATTAGTTCTGCAGTAATTCCTTATTAGTTATGCATTAAGTAAGATACAGTATTCTAAAGTGTTACCCATAATTACTGATATCAAAAATGAGCATTTTTACAAGTATTAATTGCATTACAGATTTCAAGAATTAACATTTTAACTTGTGAAAATGGAATATCTTTAATTCATATCCTGCATGTGATTAAATGTCGAAAGGGGCTTTACAATATCTGTGCAAATATACAGTTTGTCAGAAAATGCCTTTCATTTGCAGTCTGTTGCATTTCGTTTTAGTTCTATCAGTCAATTAAAAAGTTTAATTGCGATTCATCGCATACGTTTGTGATCAATCGCGATTAATCGCATATTTTGAAAGTGCTGAAATCTGTCTCTATGTATATTATTTTCTTATCAAAATGCATTTATTTCCATCTTAGGAAAGAAAACAAAACTATATAATACGTTATAAACATTTTCCAAACAAATCCTTTCACAAGAAATGCAGTAAAACAGCACCAGTTCAAGTAACAGTAATAAACGTTTCCCAAAGCGTATGTAGGAGGTGTGACTAATTGAAAGAACTAGTTTCCCTATAGGTTGCATATTCATTGCAATGGGCATTAAAACTCTCATCCTCCGCAATATGAATCTGCCGGTAGACTGTGACTATCCCTTTTGATAGTGATTCACGTCAGAGCGCCAACGCCTGAACTCCACATGAAAAGCGCTTCCAGACAAAAATGTCTCTTTCTGTATTTTGGTGATAGTTAAGACTTGATTTGCTTCTGTGGTAATTAAAATGCACCTTACAAGTCCCATCTGGGCTTGTTTTGTATATTAAATCAATCATAGGAGATTATCACGACAGTACCGGCCACAGAATGTAAACGGGACCGCCGCGTTATGCTATTTTTATGCTAAGCTTGTAGGCTCATCTTGGTAGAAGGGCTCTGGCGCTGTGAATGTTAGTGAAGTGTGCATCAGTGTAATGACTCCACACGACACTATATAAAGGTTCCACCCTTCACACAAGTGTTTATGACGTAGTAATGGTAAATGCATTAATCGTGATTAAGAAAATTTAACGCGGTAAACTTTTTTAATTAATCGCATAGGTTAACGCGTTAATTCTGGCAGCTCTAATTGAAACAAAAAATGCTGGGTGGAGGCCAGGGGTGGACTGGGAAGAGAAATCGGCCCAGGATTTTAAGTAGTTACTGGCCCAAAATTGTTGAGCCGGGGGTCGCTGTCCTTTTCTGCATATCGCTGCTCCCTTCAATATATATTGCGACGCCGTTTTGACGCCCGTTCTGCATAACGCGGCGGCTCATTTCAGCTTATCGCGTCCCGTTTGTCCCATTTCACGGCCTGCCCACCGGCCCGGTTCTCCCGATGGCCAGTCCGCCCCTGAAAGGCCCCAAAGCCCGTTGGCCCACCGGGAAAACGCCCGGTATGCCAGATTACCAATCCAGCCCAGGTGGAGGCCAATTGCTTTAATGCGATTTAAGGAAGTGATATCTGTCATACATTATGTCCTAATGCTTGAGCTGCTAGTGGATTCAGAAATTAAATCGCATAGTTACATATTACTAAATTAATTTCAATACGTTTTAAATGCAGTTTGCGCACTTTCGTTGTAGCTATAGACTGTGACTTATAATAAAAGTGAATCGCACTTGAACAAGTGTGTAAATGTAGTTGGCTATGAAATGCAAATGTTAAAATGTATCGCCTTACAAGTCACGCGCTACAGTAAAAGTGTTTCAATGTCATATGATATAACAGGGCAAAAAGTAAGTGTTTATGAACTGATAATCTGCCGTTTTACTCATGATTTGTGTGAATGGGAATAAAAGTAATTGTGGTTTTAGCACCTCTAGTGTTCATTTCACCAGGAAACGGCTGTGATATGTACAAACAAAACATTATTTAGCAAAAATGTAGTTATAATAAGGTGATTCAGACCAGGTTGGACACATAAGATGACTTTATTGACATACTGAATATTGAAAGTATTCATTAACCATGCTAAAGTATACCACACTTGCTAGACATTATACAGATACACCATCAAAGTATCATGTTGTTTAGGTGGTATTGAGTGCATTATTCATGCATACATTACAGCAGTCATGTCGGTGGACTCACAGTAATTCAAGCAGGAGGATGCTGGAACCAGTTTATCTTATATTGTCCTTTATGATCTTTGTTTGACAATTACCACAGGTAACTGAAGGATTCAGGTTGGGTACTAAACGGGAACTTCAAGGGGCCAATAGAAACAGATTTGATTCAGATTGCAGAGCTAGATCTAAGACAGATATACTGTAAGTATCTAGACTGTGGCAGGGCAGAGGGCGGGGCCGGGTCGTGATCATACACACCCGGTCCCTTATCAGGCTAATCCAGCCTCCGAGAGGGATAAAGTCCTACTGCGGAGGATGGTGCGAGAGCGAGAGATAGTTTACGGACATGTCCGTCATGTGTGTGTTTCTTGTCTGCTGGATGTTGGTGAGGGCGTTGATAACTTCAGCCAGCGGTGAAGGCTCCATAGCGGCGCTCTCCTCCAAACCCGGGTTTTGGCACCACTGTAAACTGGTTGGTTTGAGCAATGGAGGAGTCAGGAGACAGCGAAGCAGGTTTTGAGGTCAGTACTTTTAATTTGAGGGTCTCCATACATACGACGGTAACCGCCGTCAACATAAAACATGCACACCAAAAATAGCACACTCTGGCTGTCGTGCTTTCTGGGAACTCTCTCTCCCACACAATCCTCCGCAGTCAGCCTTTATCCCACTCGGAGGCTTGATTAGCCTGATAAGGGACCGGGTGTGTATGATCACGACCCGGCCCCGCCCTCCGCCCTGCCACATAGACGAAACCAGGAAGTGGCAGAAGGATTGAAGTGCAAGAAAAGAGGATTGTAAAGGGTCGAATATTTGATCTTTTTCACATTTATCTGAAATAAACCTTGAGAAGGTAAAGCCTTAAAACCTTATTTAATGATTTGACTGATGCAGTTTCTTACCTAAATTGACATATTACCTATTGAAACAGCAAGTTGGGGCATGTAACCACTGAGTCTCCTATGAGTGTAAAACTGCTCGACCAGAAGCTGGAGAAGCTTCATCCATATGGATGTTTTAAGAACACTCAGCGAAGTACTCAGACGGGACGACAGACCGGCACTCCTTCATAAACAGCTCTGCCATCCTATAACATATCAAACGCGTTATACAAGCTCAGAGCTGAAGATGCAACTTTAAAAGTGTTTATAATCAGTGTTTGGTGTTTTACACACATCTTGGCGAGGAATCTCTTCTTGGGACTAAAACCACCTCTGAAAAGAAGATATTTGGGGTGAATTTGCAAGCGGTACTACACAGGTACATGCATTGGTGCACTTGTTCGTGTGTGTGTGTGTGTGTATGTGTGTGTGTGTGTGTGTGTGTGTGTGTGTGTGTGTGTGTGTGTGAACTTACAACTTGCAACGGCTTTCCACCAAAGTCTTCAAGCAGGTGATGTCATCAGTGATGTCGTCATTAGTGAGAGCTTTCAAGAAGAAACAAACAAAAAACAAAAGTGAAAGTGGCTAAAGTTGAAGGAACGCCCATCTGGGAATATCTGTCCTGAGCACCAGTACTCACCCCCGCACTCCAAACGACAGATGTTCAAAGTTCCACTAGATCCAGAATCACAAGCCACGCGCTCGCTCAGCTGGAAGATTCCGAACTGCTTCCATGCGTTCCCATTGTCACGCTCTTCTCCTGAGCTGTCTCCAGAGCTGTCCTCCTCAGACGACCCCTCTGAACTGCTTCCGGACGACTCAGCGGGGGACTTTTTCGGGAACAGACCATGGTGCCATGTCCAGAAATCGTCCTTTCCTTTTTGGGTCTCTGAGGACATTATGTTTCCCCCTGGAACAGGTCTTCCAGGCCTTTGCTTGGGACTTCTTTGTGGTTCAACATGGATTATGTGTTCCTCTTCGAGTTTCTCATCATCTTCCTCTTTTGGTTTGGGAGAAGATTGGAATGGTCCGATCTGATCTTGCTTGATCTGGATGCTGGTGATGAGGCTGGTGTTGAACCCTGAAGTGTTTTCTACAGTGCAAACAACTGAAAGGAAATGAGAAAAACCATCTTAAGCTGCTTTGCTGGTCTTAGCTGGTCTGGTTTGCTGGTTTTAGAGGGACTTTGGGCATTTGTCAACTGGGCATACTCACATCTGGCGATGAGATCTTCGACGGTCATTTTGCCTCCCGTGCACTTAATCACCTTCAGCTGAGCGACTTCCAGCTGGTCCTTCAACTCACATTTACTCAGAACCCGCCCCTCACTCACACGGGACACCAGAAAAACCAGAGCCAACACTGCCAACCTCTTCATTGGGAGAACACTGTCCATTTCTTTCTGCTCTGAGATCTGTAGATTAAACACAACAATTAAATCCAGAGAGCGTGACCGCTCTCCATTCCTTTCAGGAAATGGGAATTAGATTGATTACACGATGATTGAGGAATTTAAATATAATTTTAAATGTAAAGTGGGTACCACCAGTGGCAAGAGTGGTGCTTGCCCATGCAAATCTTATGCAACTATACTGGTTCCCAATGTGTCACTTTTATTCCTCCCCTTTTCTCCCCAATTTGGAATTCCCAATGCGCTCTAATCCTCATGGTGGCGTAGTGACTCGCCTCAATCCGGGTGGCGGAGGACGAATCTCAGTTACCTCCGCGTCTGAGAGCGCCAATGGTAACGTGGCTTGTTGAGCACGTTACCATGGAGACATAGTGCATGTGGAGGCTTCATGTGCTACTCTCCGCGGCATCCACGCACAACTCACCACACACCCCACCGAGAGCGAGAACCACATTATAGCGACCACGAGGAGGTTACCCCATGTGACTCTACCCTCCCTAGCAACCGGGCCAATTTGGTTGCTAAGGAGACCCGACTGGAGTCACTCAGCATGCCCTGGATTCAAACTCATGACTCCAGGGGTGATAGTCAGCGTCAATACTCGCTGAGCTACGCAGGTTCCCAAACCGGCAACGTAACTCGTTCTTCACCATTTGAACAGACATCAAATAATGCCTCAAATCATGTGGATTTTCGAGGATCTGTGGCACTATATTTTTGCGAAATGATATCAAATGGTTCCTCATGCGCATCACGGCGGTTCTGAGGTTAAATGTGTGGAGCTAAAAGCGAGTTACATTTTCTCCCTAACAGAACGAGTTTTCAAGGCTAATGCGTTTATCGAGATTTCAATCAACAAAACCTTCTCTCCTACCCTAAACCTCATCAAAAATCACATTTGAGACGAAAGACACCGTTGCTAAAGCAACGTCGTCATTTTGTGGTGCTTCAAAGCACTTTCGTGTCACGTGTCGACCGGTCCAGCTACATTTACATTAATGCATTTGGCAGACGCTTTTATCTAAAGTGACTTACAGTGCAATTATTACAGGGACAATCCCCCCGGAGCAACCTGGAGTTAAGTGTCTTACTCAAGGACACAATGGTGGTGGCTGTGGGGATCGAACCAGAAACCTTCTGATTACCAGTTATGTGTTTTAGACCACTACACCACCACCACGCTAGCTACCATGCAGTTTGATTGGACAAACAATCTTCTAAATATACAGTGGTTTGTTATGTTATGCAAATGCTGAAATGTATCGTCCTACAAGTCATGCGCTGAAGTAACAGTGTTTAGGAAGGAAAGCCATTGTTGCTTCAGCGTCTATAGTACTATACATTTCGCCAGGAAACTCCAGCCACATGCCACAATAGTTCTACATCTATAAGTGTCTAAACACTGACATATCAACGACGCTCTGTCCCTGTGATTCCGTCTAAGCCTGCAAAACTGGTCAATGGCAAAGCAAAATTTCACCATATACTCAAAACCATCTTGCTGACTTTCTAGAACGTACGGTGCAATTAAAAGTCAAAGAAATGATAGAAAATTGATGTTTTAAAAAAAGCTATAAATGCCCCAGAATGGCACAAATTGATGCACATCGGACAAAGGACATGCTTTCAAACAATTCAAGAAATGGCTATAATCGTCCCGAGTGTGCATTTGGAGGAGAGATCAAAGAAAAGCCGGGCTAAGCCTAAGTCTACAGTAATTGGGTGGACGCTTATGCACTGATAACAGCCAGGGTTAATCATTATTCACCCTCGTGTCATTCCAAATCCATATGACTTTCCTTCTTCGATGGAACACAAGAGAAGTCATTTCAAAGAATGTTAACGCTGCTTCATTTTCCCATATAATGAATGTCTAGAAAGAAATACAGAAAGTCATACAGGTTTGGAAAAATGTGAAGTTTAGTAAATGGGTGAACTATTTCTTTAAGTTACTTTGTAAAAAAACAACAAGTTTCCACTGACACATCAGCACTTTGACTCTTTGTGCGTCTTTGTTTTTAGTGGCATTTGAAATCGAGTGGGAGACAAGGCAATTTAGAAAGAACAAAGTACAAACCCACATCCCCAGGCGCACGGAGAACTTGAAAAAACAGGCATAATTCCTATAAAACACTATTTGTGGACACCTAAGTGCATGATGTTTTTAGTAAATGTCAAATGATGAAATATGGTACATTCCCAAGCCTAAAGCCTTGAAAAGGCGGTGCGTTTTACCACGGTTAAGCCATATGATAAAAGACACTAATACTCAATTAACAGTCAATTAACTAAAACAAATCAACTGGAGTTTGCAGTTACATGGCAATATTTTGTTACTGGTGAACGTTACAGTTATAATGGTTATAGCCAAAATATTAAACATCATGGACCATTATTTACCGAGTAACCTGTTATTTTGTAGAGGGGGAAAATGGTCATAAATGGCCATTTTCGTAGATGAAAAAATGGGAAGAAGTGAAAAAAACAAGCAGTTTTTTGTGTTATTATTCTTTCCCCCCAAAGTTGGAGTGCCTATAAGTCCAGAAATGTAAAGATATCTGAATATCCATGAGGATTCTGGTTTTGAACAAACTGGTTTTCTTGTGATATCTTCATTGTTAAGGCCATTGATGTTCATCTTTCTTCAGAAAAAAAGTATTCAAACCCAAATAATTCAACCAAAACTTATTTTACCCCAATCAAAAAGTAAAGTCACTCAAGTCTTACCAGAGGTTCTGTGGAGGTAGAAGACGCTTGTTGGAGGTACACCGGCGGTGCTTATATGCGCTACAGTCGCCTGTAATCACACGAGACCACTCGTTAGTCACACCAAGACCAATATTTAGGACAGGACCGTCAATCTGTGCGACAATAGCTCAATTCTTTCAATGTTTATTTACTTTTGTTTTTCCTTCAGTTTGGTGATGTGACGGTGTACTTAAGGGGTGTTTAAACACTCGTTTTGAAACTCTTTAGCTGTAATCTGATAAGAACCACAGTTTCGTAGAGACATGGGTTATGCAAATACTCGATTCTTTCATCATATTGCTGCGAGACTACAGCAGATATACAGGATACTTCATCTATATGTCTGGCAATACACTTTTGAATTGTGAACGTATCGAAACTTCACATATAGACTGTGTAGCTGACGATATACGTGACATTTAGCTGACATGACACTGTGAAAAGGTTTACATTTGGTTTTACTGCTCTTAGCGTTTACAAAATCCCTCCCTATGACAACAGTACAGCGTTAAAAAGCCTTTTAAAGAGATTTAATCTTTACCCCTGGGCATGGTTTTTGAAAAACACTTCAACTTCTGAAACCATGCCAACTGATGTTGACCAAGGAGATAAGTAAATGCCATTTAAAATGCTCATTAACCAGGTGAGTCACCATACTGTATAATCCATGCATGTTTGCAGGGAATGCGTTGGGTAACAGCATTGTGTCCATGTCCACATCAGAAAATGGATCAAATCATACAATTGTTATTTTCCAACAGGATGCATAGTTGGCTGTGGTTGACATAGAGTGTTCTGGGTTGTTCCTTGATGATTGGTCGCTGGTTGGTGTTCCCGAAATGTGCTCTCTAGAAACGGCTTCAAAGTAACTCTATGGGATTTATGTCCAGCTAGTGCACAAGGAAATATGTTCTGATGATCTCATCACCCTGAGCGAGGAAGTGGCTCCCACTCAGTTCCTTCATATAAGATGGTCTTACACGAACTGACTGAAATTGGCCTGACAGCTCAACCGAGTGAGAGCTGCATTGAGGTGAAGGGCATTTGAGATGATTGGATAGTTGGAAATGTTTGACTGTTTTGTCCCGCTGTGCTCCGCGAGCAGGTCACCTCCAGGCTGCATTTCGTAGGTGTAATTCCCAGGGCTGACCACAGGGGCAATTGTTGAGTCAAATTGCTGTTGAAAGAATAGTTCATTTAAGCATAATTTATGCAGCATCATGTGGTCCCTACTAGCAAGACTCTCATTCCTCTGTGGAATATCAAATGAGAAATTTTACATTACAGTATTTAACACTGCTCTTTCCCATACAATGAAAAGAGGAATCAAATTTTCCTTATATTGGTATATTCTATAAATCTATCATTCTATAAATCTCCATCTTTTACCAGCACCAACCAGTAGGTGGCGATATGCACGAAGAATGCGAACCGCCCCAAAGAAAAAAGGAAAAAAAAGGTGAAGAATGTGAAAGTGAAAGTGGAGATTTATAGTAAAAAATGACTTAAATATTGATTTGTTTTTCACACACACTTACCATATCACTTCTGAAGACATGGATTTAACCACTGGAGTCTAATGGATTACTTTATGTGCTTTTTGGAGCTTCAACGTTCTGGTCACCATTCACTTGCATTATAAGAGCTGAACCATTATTCTAAAAAGCTTGGTTTGACTTCAGCAGAAGAAAGAAAGAAAGTCAAACACATCTGGGATGGCATGAGGACGAGTAAATGATGAGAGAATTTAAATTTTTCAGTGAACTACCCCTTTAAGGCTGAAAGTTTCAATGAAAAAAGGTTAATAATTATATTATTTCGGACCATTATTAAAAGAAATCAAGAGGCGCAGCTGTGTTATGTAGCTGCCTATGCATGCAGTGTGAAACAGGCTTCTAGAAATTGGGGCTAGAAAAAAGAAATGCCTCAGAAGCACAGCCATTTCTGTGTTTCAAAGGCAAAAAAGCCTCATCAGATATGTAAATCAACAACGAACAGAGTGACCATGTTGAAGTAAATCAAAGAGAAAGGTATAAATGAATTTGTAGATATTCCTTTGATTGGACTGACATTTTGAAGCTCTGTATGTTCAAGGTTTGATTCACTATGTCATTTCTGACTGTGTGTGAGTGTGTGTAAAGGTGTAATTGTGCTTCACTGAGGTTGACAGAAAGCAACGCTAATCCGCCACACACACGGCAGCACAAAAGCACACTTGACATTTTCAACGGGGAGGATTACTCACCTATGCAGTTATATCTCTTGGGCTCTCCGTCTCTTTTTCCTACACTTCTTCTACAATTAAGAAACAGCCTTGTGTAGGAACAATCCACAGGCCTCTCTGTGCTACAGGGCGGGCGAGTGTAAAACAGAGATGGATTATCTGTAACTAGGATATGAGAAAGTATTGAAACATCCAAAAGCCTTCAAGGCTTCTGTACGTACATACAGTAGACACACACTTTTCTATAACATCATCTATATCAGGGTTTGTTAGTTCTTTCTTACAGTAAAGTTCTTACTTACATGTAAGTGATGTTCTCAGGAAGTGTCATTTGACCCCGCATCTGAAGATCAGGTGAAGCGCTGCGTTTGTTCTGTCCTGTGACTGTGACTGAACTCCAGAATACAGAATATGCTCTTATATAACGTATGGTTATTGTGATTGTGTTCTGTAGCGTGTGGGATGAAGGCCAGCAATAATTTGAGAGGAGATGACGCACCTCATTCAAACACCTCAAACTCCTGCGTCCCTACACACCAGGAAGACGGAGTAATTGACCTCCACTCTTTCTCTAGCTGTCTCTTACTTTCACCACAGTTACTGTAGCTTATCGGGGTTTCTCACCTAAAAAATTTAAATGCCCCAAACCTGTATGACTTTCTTCATCAGTGATATGTAATATTTGGTAGAATCTTCACAAATCTATTTGGCATATGACAACAGATTGGTAACAAAATCTATCAAGCTCAAAAGGGGCAAAAAAGCACAGAAATAGTTGGATATCATATGAAATTGCTTCTATATGCTATAGAATTACACTCTCCTAAAGGGTTAAAGTCTCTTATAGAATTACAGTCTTATATAGGTTACAGTCTCCACTAGAATTACACTCACCTATGGAGTTGTAGTCTTCTATAGAATAACTCTCCCCTGTAGGTTGCAGTCTCCTATACAATTACACTCTCCTAAAGGGATAAAGTCTATTATATAATCACAGTCTTCTATTGGTTACAGTCTTCTATAGAATTACACTCTTCTAAAGGGTTAAAGTCTCCTATAGAATTATACTCATCTATAGGTGACCGTCTCCTATACTATTACACTCTCCCATAGTGTCACGGTCTCCTATAGAATTACACATTCCTATAGGTTTACAGGCGCCTATAGAATTACACTCTCCTATTGGGTTGTAATCTTCTATAGAATTACTCTCCCATGTAGGTTGCCGTCTCCTATACAATTACACTATCCTAAAGGGTTAAATTTTCTTATATAATCACAGTCTTCTATTGGTTACAGTCTTCTATAGAATTACACTCTTCTTAAGGGTTAAAGTCTCCTATAGAATTACACTCATCTATAGGTCAATGTCTCCTATAGAATTACACATTCCTATATGCTTACAGAATCCTATAGAATTACACTCATCTATAGGTCAATGTCTCCTATAGAATTACACATTCCTATAGGGTGACAGACTCCTATGGAATTACACTCTCCTATAGGGTTGTAGTTTCCTATAGAATTACACTCTTCTATAGGGTTGTAGTTTCCTATATAATTACACTCTTCTATAGGTTACCGTCTCCTATACTATTACACTCTCCCATAGTGTCACAGTCTCCTATAGAATTACACATTCCTTTAGGGTTACAGACTCCTATAGAATTACACTCTCCTAAAGGGTTGTAGTTTCCTATAGAATTACACTCTTCTATAGATTACAGTCTCCTATAGAATTACACTCTCTCATAGGGTTACAGTCTCCTGTTCACCCCCAAATAAAAATTCTCTAAACCTGTATGACTTTCTGTCTTAATCAGTGGAATGCAATACTTTGTGGAATCTACACACAGTTCTTTTACATACAATAACGTTTAGGTTACAGCTTATATCGTCTTTCCCTCCACTATAGCTTTCAAATCAAATATGGCACCAATAATGTCAATGGTGTTTGGACTCTTGAGAACCAATTTTTTTTTTTGTCAATAGCATTAATGAAATCATTATGAATTTTGTAGTTCATTTCAGAGCTTGGCGGAAGGTTATCATATTAGTGACTTAAATGTAGGTCTGTTCATAACTGAAAGCTTTTGTAGATGACTTCAGAAGACTAACATTGCATGAAAGTCATATGGACTACTCAAGTGTTTTTGGTGAAATCTCGCACCTTTTGTCAGAGATTTGTCACACTCACAGATTAAATTAAGTTCACCCGTCAGTGGAACACAAAACCAGATTTAAAAAATATATATCCAGGTAAATCCTTTCCAACCAGCAAAGGGTGACTTGAGTTTCAAGCTCCAAATTGCAAAAAAATCATAAAAGTAGTCAAAACAACTTGATGCAAATTCCAAATCTTCCATTCTCCCATGTACTGAAATAGACTACACAACTCACACAGTATGTACTACAAAAATAGCACTTCAATGTCAGGTGATATGGCCTGTATATAAGTATGTTTATGGGATTTTTTCACCTGTTTTATTGTCTGCCAGGAGAAAACCATAAATCAAATCGCTTAGTCTTGAACTAACATCACTGCACTGCAGCTCAATACGCCAGATCATGTGCACTAACCATTAGGCCACAGGGCCAACAAAATACTTCTTCTTATTTGTACATGGTGTCAGGTCACCATGTTTCTATTAATGTGAGTCAACTACCAGAAATTCCTTAATTTAGAAATTCTATTAATCAACAGCTTCGTAATTGCAGTGTTTTATGACAGGGTAACTGGAATCAATCCTACTTTGATTTGCAAGACAAGGTGCGAAAAGGACATTGAAGAAAAAAACATTTCCATGACAACCACACAGCGATAATGGTACGGGGAGAACAATTGGTAAAAATAAAATATATATATATATATTGCTGTTTTTTCACCTATGTTGCCATGAATTTCCTTCTGTATCTCTTTTCTTTTGTTAAAATGTAGATCAATAAGCCTACTAGTGATGATTTTAACTAGTTAATGTAGCACACTACAATCAAACTCATTTCCATTTTAATGAGGTGAAGATGAGAGAATAGAAAGAAAGAAATCACTGTTTTAAAGAGAGAGAGGGAACAAATGAGCAGAAATAAAGAGGGAGGGGTGAAAGGCAAGAGAGAAAATGAGATGGTTTTGAGGATGACAGGTAAAATGGATTGAAGAGAGGAAGATGATGTGAATATGAAGCCGGTGGGTATGAACCATAGTAATTAGAGGATCCATAGAGAGAGAGAGAGAGAGAGAGAGAGAGGAAGACTCTCAACTGCTTCATGTAAAGGGCTGGACCTTCAGCTCTAATATCATACACACCTCATATCATAATGATGAAGAGCACAAATGACAAGATCATTCCTTCAACATCATTCAGGTCAAATTTCATGTACTGAGTTATGCTAACTACAGCAGTTATACTCACAGAAGAGGCATCGTGAAATATGGGGATATACATTAATATTTTAAGCTGGTTTTGTGAAGATATAGAAAGGCATTTGCCCCCTTCAGTGCAATACCACCGCAACATTTAACAATTCTAAAGGAGTTACATTCTCCTATTAATTTAAATTCTCCCATATAATTGCACTTCTATAGAATCACAATATCCTAAAGAGTAATTCTATGTTAGAATTACAATCTCCTATAGAATTACACCCTCCCATATGGTTCCACTCTCCTGTAGAATTACAATCTCCTATAGTTACAGTCTCCTATAGTATTACACTCTCCTATAGGGTTACACTCTCCTATACAAATACAGTCTCATACAGAGTTTCTTTATCCTATAGAATTACATTCTCCTATAGAAGTACAATCTCATATAGAGTTACATTATCCAATACAATTACACTCTCCCATGGAGTTACATTCTCCTATAGTATTACACACTTCTATGGGTTACATACAGTCTCCTATAGAATTACACTCTCCTATAGGGTTATGGTCTTTTATAGAATTACACTCTCCTATAGGGATACAGTGTCTATTAGAATTATGCTCTCCTATAGGGTGATAGTCCCCTATAGAATTACACACTCCTATTAGTTACAGACAGTCTCCTATATAGTTACACTCTCCTATAGGGTTATGGTCTTCTATAAAATATTACACTCTCCCATAGGGATACAGTGTCTGTTAGAATTACATTCTCCTATAGGGTGATAGTCTCCTATAGAAATACACACTCCTATGGGTTTCAGACAGTCTCCTATATAGTTACACTCTCCTATATGGTTACAGTCTCCTATGGAATTACACTCTCCTATAGGGTTGTATTCTCCTAAATAATTACCCTGTCCTATAGGGTTATGATCTTCTATATAATTACACTCTCCCATAGGGTTACTGTGTCTATTAGAATTACACTCTCCTAAAGGGTGATAGTCTCCTATAAAATTACACACTCCTATGGGTTACAGACAGTCTCCTATATAGTTACACTCTCCTATAGGGTTATAGTCTTCAATAGAATTACAGTACACACTCCTATAGGGATACAGTATCCTATAGAATTACACTGTCCTCTAAGGATACAGTCTCCTATAGAATTACACTGTCCTCTAAGGATACAGTCTCCTATAGAATTTCACTCTACTATAGGGTTAAATTCTCCTAAATAATTACACTCTCCTATAGAGTTATGGTCTTCTATAGAATTACACTCTCCTATAGGGTTATAGTCTTCTATAGAATTACACTCTCCAATAGGGATACAGTGTCTATTAGAATTACGCTCTCCTATAGGGTGATAGTCTCCTAAAGAATTACACACTCCTATTGGTTAAAGACAATCTCCTATATAGTTACACACTCCTATATGGTTACAGTCTCCTATGGAATTACACTCTCCTATAGGGTTATATTCTCCTAAATAATTACACTCTCCTATAGGGTTATGGTCTTTTATAGAATTACACTCTCCTATAGGGTTACAGTCTCCTGTAGAATTACACTCTCCTATAGGGTTACAGTCTCCTGTAGAATTACACTCTCCTATAGGGTTATAGGCAGTCTCCTATAGACTTAGACTCTTCTATGTAATTGCACTTTCATATATTTACACTGTCTAGTATAGATTTGCTTTCCTATTTAATTTTTATTTTTAACACGTATCGTATTGCACTCTGACAGAGTTACATTCCCCTAAAGAATTACAGAGACTTGCAGAATATCTTAATGGTAAAAGAGTGATTTGAAATTATTTTATTCAGAGGGAAATAGAGGAATTTATCATAAGTCAAAACTGGCTTGTCAATACTTTATTTCTTGGCTTTTTTTAGTCTTTATGTTGCAATCTGCTGGGGTTTGTCTTACAGGGCAGTGAGTTTTGTGCGTCACAGATGTTACTGCCCAAATACTGAGCGTTCCTACAGTCACTTTGATGTAAGAGCAAAAGCTGTGTTATGACTGATTCAGTACAGTTGTTAAAAGTTCCACATGTATATGTAAAATGTTGGTTATACAGCCTCATAATTTCATTATTTTACGGTTTACTCTTACATTAAGTTTATGTATTTCTTTTAATCACAGGCTTTGATGTTCACCTTGATGTCAACGATGAGTACGATGAGGCTTGAATATAAATATATATAATTCATAATTCTGTCATGTAGTATTAAAACTGAAATATAAAGCCTATAGCAGCAACTGACCTGAAGTGTACATGAACTGCGTTGATTTGAGCTTTAAGCTATAAATGGATAGTTCACTCAGACATCAGTTCATATTCTATCTTAAGTAATGCAATAAAAGGTTTGTTTTTGTTATCCTTTTACCGTTTGTGTCAAACGTCACTTCTGATACAGTGTATTTACAACGTTTATCTTGATAATCATTCAGCTCTAACAGCAGAACAAAGAAAAGTATGAGTAACAGTTATAGTGATGCTTGCTTTGGGAAGATCTGCCAATAAAAGGATAAATATAAACGTGTGTGTGAGAGAGGGCACTGCTTTCTGACGTCTTGTAAACCACCATAGAAAGCTAAATTAGATCGGTGTGACTGAAAACTACATATCACCGTCCTCCAGAGCACCAAATCGAGAGCCGTTTATTGATATAAGCCTATTGCTTGTTGACAAAAGCATCGCCATCGGTCTTTATGGCCGAACTCCCATTTCTAGACCAGTCCATTTTTTACACAGGGCGACTTCCTTAAGATCTTCGATGAAACTACTCGGTAAGAATTGGATATCCAGTATTCATCATCTTTCCCCCAATAAGAGCAAATCAAGGTCTGGTGCATGAACTCAATGACAAAAAAACAAACATTTGTTCTTATTACAATATCCATCATCTCTTAAAATAGGAAGTTATTAAATCAACTAAATTCCCATTGCCATCTGAAAGTGGGCTGTTTTAATTGTTTTGGATGAATGGCACACAGGTGGGTATAAATGATCCCTATGGTTCATTCATTCTTCTCTAATGGACCTCAGTGTAGCCCCAGTCGACACATTTTATTTTGGTGGTGATGAACGGATCGCTCCTCTGCTAGTGGAAGTTGCTCCATTTCTCTAGATCTTGATGGCTTTTTTCTTGGATCTGTCATTTCCTCTGGTGTAAAGAAGCTGATATCTCTCCAACATTAGCGGACGGGGCGTCTGAACGATTGTGAAAGCGTAGAACTTTAGAAAGATTAGAAAGGAAAATAATGAAAAAGTGGAATCATTTCATGACTGTGAGCCAGCAGGTACCCGAGATAAGACGAACACGAGGTGCGTGATCTCTCTGTACATCTCTCACTCGAGAGAAACAGAGACTCAGTTCTGACAGAAGCTTCTGGAATGAAATGGAATTCTAAGCAAGTAGAAATCTGAGAAATTATGACATTTTCAGGCAGAGAGAAAAGATGGTATCAAAGGGAGGGGAGGTTTACAGCCATTCATTTTTCTTTCTCCAGCACTTTCACAGTAATTTGGTGCCCCCACAGGATAACAGTGATTTCACAGAGGTGGCATCGAACTTCTATAGATAAATTATGTGTAATCTTTTTTTATAGTCTTTTTGTGTGTGTGTGTGGGGTGGGGGGGTGGAGTAAAATGGGATCGTGAACTGATACAGATCAGATTTAAACCTACATTCACATGGTAGTCCAAAAGACCTCATACATCACAATCAAATTTATTTACATCATGAACTCAGCTTTATGTTGTTATAAACCTGTATGACTTTCTTTCTTCCTCAAAAAAAGGGGCTGATGAGCCCGGAAAAGGTTAAACAAGTACCATAAAAGTAGTCCATACTACTTGTGTGTTAAATTTCAAGACTTCTGAAGCCATGATAGTTTTATGAGAGATGTGCACTGAAATGTAGTCAAATCTTTACCTCCACCATAGCTCTCAACAGCTGAAGTCAGCCGAAACCGGCCTGAACTGTTTTTAAGCTGGTCTAGCTGTTCTCCCTGCCTGGCCAAGCTGGTCTTCACCTGGCAGACAAGTGCCCAACTCTTGTTAAAACCAGCCAACCAGACCAGGCTGGCGGTGCTGTGGGGGCACCTTGGAGGGCCCTGCATTCATCCTAGCACCTACTCTAAGACCAGATAAAGCCAGCAAACCAATTTCGGCTGATTTAATCTGTTTTTTCAGGGGGGGATGTGTGTCATTCCCATGTTTCAGTAGCTGTGGCACTTCCATGCAGCCTAAAGCCCATCATTGGGGGAATCCAGTGAATCCTCGATGCCCCGGAGACCCCTGAAAACCTTCGCTGCAGTCATGAGACACTACACAACAAGTCACTGTTATTTTAAGCATGGAAACAAAATGTAGTCAAATGTTTAACCATCCCGGGCTGTTCTGTCATTTTTGACTAGTCTCATGACAGTTGGCAAAAGGAGTCAATAGCTATTAACGTTTTTAGAAATAGCATGATATTGTTTGGCCACAAGGTGGCGCTGTCCAGAAACTTTTGAGTCCCTTCAGAGCATGGTACCAAAGATACATACCAAATTTCGTAACAATACGCCAAGTCCTTCGTAAAAATTTGGGCAGTTGGTGGCGCTAGAGGGTTTGAGGTAGAGATGCCAAATTTGTTGTGGTAACAGATCAGACTGTCCAACTGTGAGGCAAATTTCATAACATTCCCACAAGCGTTTCTATGGGCTGCCATTGACTCAAGAGCAGAAGAAGAAGTAGAATTGTTTACCATGGCAAGACAAACAGTTTATGTACAGGATTGCACATTAGCATCATTCGCTAACACGATCAGTTCCTTCATAGTGATCTTCACCCCATCAGAGCTGCAGACAGATTCATGACATGCAGATGAAGCTCATGTGCCAGTGAGTGGTTCTCACAGTCTCATGTTCATGACATGCTTGTTGAACTGTGTTGAATTTGCTCTGGGGGGGGGGGGTAACGTTTCTGGGCACTCAGATCGTGTCATAAGTGTCTTTACGGGTGGAGTAAAAGCATATGCCAATGTTTCAGTCAACACTGTTAAACAGGAATAAATGGGATAAACACAAAATAGATCATTTGATATATCTGGAATACTTGATCACACACCCATCAGACCTAATCCAAACCTCAACCGTAGCGCCAGATTGAAAAATCCCCAAAATGTTGTTTATTTAAGGACTGCTTTTCCCATTTATGATGTTCCCAAAGGATGTTTTGTCAGATTTAGTTAACTTCAAGAACATTTCTCAGTGATATTGTCCCAAAAGTATGAGCTAAGTACACAAATGCAAAGTAATAATACTCTAATTACAGTATTTTTGAGTAAAATTAGAGTGAACCACAGTTCACATTGACTTCAATTAAAATCAAAAAAGTCCAGAAGGGCAGGGATGGATTACCGACCGGGCCAATGGGGCCAGTGCCCAGGGACCCTTGACTACCAGGGGCCCTTGACTGCCCGAGGACGTCTTTTGGACTGTCCTGTACATCAGAATAAAGATCTGCTTGGAAACAATAAGGGGAAGCAACATGAAAATGTCTAAATCCAGGAGTGAAGAGAAATACACTCATCACACATTACTCACATGGGCCTCCAGATGCGTTATATACATTCACACTCCCCCCATATACATCATACACACTCATCCTCTCTTACAGTACAACGAGGTGTGAACATGGAGTGAGACAACAAGGTGTTGAAAGATATATTGAAAAGAAAAGTTAGAATCAACTTGATGTTGGCTTAACGAACCTTTGCCTGGAAGTTTGAAGAATTGTGTCACGAATGTAAGGCAATGAAGGCTGACGAAGGTTGAGGATCCAAATGCAGCTTACTTTATTGTTAACAAAAAACACAAAGGAAAACCCTCAGTGGGGAAATAAACAAACTCGGGCAGGGAACACAGACCAGACTAACAACATTCACAAACATTCAACGATAGACAAGAACTGAACCAAAAACCGGGGTATAAATACATGAACAAGGGACAAAGGGGCCAATGAACAAACAGAACTCAAAACAAGATAACAAGATGACAAACAGAAGCAAATGGCAAACTAATGAGGACAGGTGAAAACATTGACTGAGAACAGGAACGCAAACAAGAGTGTGGAGCTACAAAAGGGACAACAGTGAAAACTATGGAATAACAAAAGGGACAAAAATGGAAAACAAAGGGGCAACGGTAAAACAAGACAAGGTCATACATAACAAATTGAAGATAGATAGATAACTTTTGCTTTGTGACATGGTGCTGGAAGTATCCATTAGAAGATGGGTAAATTGTGGCCATGAAGGGATGCACTTGGTCATCAATGGTAACAAATAAGCTGTGGCATTCAGGCGATGATTGATTGGTATTAACGGGCCCAAAGTGTGCAAAGAAATTCTCCACACCATTGCACCATCACCTGGACTGTTGACACAAGGCAGGTTGGGTCCATGGATTCATGCTGTTGCCGCCAAATTCTGATGCTACCATCAGTGTGCCTCTCAAAAAAGACAAATGCTACGATTTTCAGACCAAGCTACGATTTTCCAGTCTTAACTGTCCAGTTTTGATGAGCCTGTGCCCACAGCAGACTCAGTTTCCTGTTCTTGGCTGACATTAGTGGAACCCGGCGTGGTCTTCTGCTGCTGTATCTCATCCGCCTCAAGTTTCGACATGTTGCGCACTCTGGGATGCTGCTCACTACAATTGTACAGAGTGGTTATCTGAGATACCATAGCATTTCTGTCAGCTCAAACCAGTCTGTCCATTCTCTGTTGACCTCTCTCTTCAACAAGACATTTCCGTCCACAGAACTGCCCCTCACTGGATGTTACACAAATTCTCAAACCAGCCCGTCTGGCACCAACAATCATGCCACAGTTGAAATCAATGAGATCACACTTTCCCCCCATTATGATGGTTGAATTTATGAATGTGAACATTAAGTTCCTGACCCGTATCTGCTTGATTTTATGCACTGCACTGCTGCCACACGATTGGCTGATTAGATAATCACATGATGTAGGTGTACAGCTGTACCTAATAATGTGCTCAGTAAGTGTATTTTAGCCAACAGAAAAATCAGATCTTGTTTTTACTAATTACAATCCAAGCTGTGTTGAATATTTGTAAATGAAAAGCACTGTGAATGTTTGAGCAGTAATTATAGTGTCTGCTGATCAAAAGTGTAATGAGATAACCAGTGAATGCATTGAAGCTAATTACCAAGGACACCATAATTAGCGCTTTAAGCTGATTAAACCAGCATGTAGCCTCAGTTATAAATATTTACCCATTTTCAATATTTATGTGGTTTACAGTAAGGCCTTGTGCACAAAAATACAGACATCAAAGTTTCTAAAGTATGCAGTAATGGAGGAATGCTTTCGTGTTAGTAAGGACATTGCCTGAGACTGAAGATTTGTGTTTGATTAAAAACAAAAACTCTTTGGGATTTTGAAGAGAGTGTGACGCTCTTGTTCTACCCACTCCGTAAGGGACTCGAACTTAGGTCTCCGGCGTGGGAGGTGGGTGCTCTAACAAGGAGGCTAAAGGCTACAGCCCCTATTGTCAGTCGCTAGTGCACCTCTTGAGGTCAGCTGGCTCCCGTTACACTCACCCCCCTAAACCCCACTCCCATCCGGGTCACGGCACCAATGTGACACTCTTGTTCTACCCGCTCCGTACAGGACTCGAACCTAAGTCTCCAGCATGGGAGGCGGGTGCTCTAATAAGGAGGCTGAAGTAAATGCTCTTGTAATGGGAGCATTTACTGGTTTGACTGACAAGGAGAATTCACTAGACCAATGCTGCGTTCCATATAACTCGGGTAAGTCAGAATTTCCAAATTCCTACTTGAAAAAGTGGAAGTTGACTTCCAACTTGGAAACTCGTGCGGAAATCAGTAGTAAGTTTATACAGTAGTAAGTAAGTTTATTTACATTGCACATTTCATAGACAATGGCAACTCAAAGTGCTATGTACATTTATATAGCACCTTACCGGAGGTAGCACAGTTTAAAGAAGAAGAAAAAAGATGGGGCATGTTTCAGTTTCTTCACTTTACATAAGGAGGAAGATTCCTAATAGATGAATACTCTATGGAGCATTTTAACTTTTTCTGAATAAAACCTTAAACCGTTAATTACCTTAACCGCTGATGTGGATATATATGTGGTCCACTTAGATGGAAAGACGTTGAATCACTTCAGGTCTGGAATTTAACATCGCGCTCCAGTTTAGGCTATAAATGAATATATGGGAATCACGTGTGAACAAAGACATTTCAAGAAGTGAAAAGTATATATGATGTCTGAGTGGATGGAGTGCTGATGGAGTAGTTGTGGCGTAGTGGACTAAAACACATAACTGGTAATCAGAAGGTCACTGGTTCGATCCCCACAGCCACCACCATTGTGTTCTTGAGCAAGGCACTTAACTCCAGGTTGCTCCGGGGGGATTGTTCCTGTAATAAGTGCACTGTAAGTCGCTTTGGATAAAAGCGTCTGCCAAATGCATAAATGTAAATGTAAAATGTCATACCTACTTGACAAGCTCCAGACATACACAATTAACAGAGACCGCGCCCATCCCATCTGAAATCACACCGCGTGCATTTCCAGTCATTACACTTATTGGTATTGGTGAAATATTGGCTGCACAGATTCATAAATTCTTTGTCATTTTGTACATGTTTATTTAAAATGTCTCTTTATCCTTGTGCCTCTTGGATAATCAGTCATACGAATATTTTATATATTATCGGATGAATCCGTTATTCCTTTTGAAGTCATTATTTGTGCCTTTCCGGCACATTCCTAGTGGGTTAGTTAGACTCTCTACAGTAGCAAATAGAGTCCGGGTGTTGTTTATGTTGCTGTTTATAATGTTGGAGAAGATATAATGCTGCTGTTACTCCACTTCTCCTAACAGCTCTACAGACACTCATAAAAGTTCAGTTTGGACGGGCTGATTCATTGGGGACTGTTGCATTGCAGCTAAGTTTCATTTAGAAACATAAAATCAAGGTTATTTGTGGTTACGAGATCATTGAATATAAATGACTTGTTTTTCAGTGAGAGGATGTTTAAAAGTGCTAACTTGACAGTATATGTTTTTGGCTCCACAGTAATCTCAGATTGACGTCTTGAGAAGGCCTAGAACAGATATAGAGACCGCTACTGGCAAATTGGGTTCCAGCTTGTTCTGTGTACATTGGCGAATGTTGCATAGCGGGGACCCGACACATAACTGAGAGTTGTTATCAGTTGTTTGCTGTTCACCCAGTTCACCCAGAGCTGATGAAGGATGGTAAGGTACCTGGCATTGTGGCAGCAGCTGAGAGCTCTCTCAGAGGGAGGATTAGTTGGGCATACAGGCTTTAATGTTAGAGGGGTCTGCCGTTTTTTGACTGATATCTGGGGGCTCACAGCAATGGAGTGGGAGAGCTTTGATACAGCAAACACTATTTCCTCCATTGTCTTTGAGAAGCTCAGGAGATGTGATGGACTGTTGACTGTTGTTCTGGTGTTTCTGGAGGCTGAAGTATGTTATCTTGGCTTCCCAGGAATTCGTCCTTCTGTCCTGTATCTTGGAGCCATTGCAGTTCGTCACAGTCCAAACGTAGGACACTCTGTGGGCGAGGCTCAGGCTGGATTGTGTCCCTGAGCAGTGGATGTTTTGGCTGCGCAGTGTCATTATTTTCCTTGTGGTGTGTGCTGACCAAATGTCCATCCGGGTGAAGTGTGGTCCTGTGTTCATCCAGACACTGCGGTGGTGTTTGTGTGCATTGAGGTTGAGTGGATTGGCACGCTTTGCAGAGTTATCCTTTAGCACACTTGAACCGGGTTTGTTTGGGTGGAGGCCATCTGATTTAAACCGTTATTTCTGACTCCAGAAAAGATTGAATATGTCAATGTAGTTCAGTAATGGCGTCCCCCGAGTGCTGGGCTCGGCTCTGGTCTCAGCCGAATCTGCTGCCTACTCGCCCTTGAGCGCCTACTAGCTATGGCTGATGTGATCAACGCCTGATCACGTTTGAGGTATCTTCCTCCACATGCATTAATGGTTCAAATCTATTTTCAAGACGTATCAGGGGTGCAAGAATACCAGTATTGGTTATTCCTCTGGAGTGGAAGATGCCAGTGTTGCAGTATGCAATGCTTGTGACTCTCTGATACGTCGAGCACATTTTGGTCATTGGTTCTTGCTCTCACATTCATCAGTCACTTTTGCCACCTGCTCTGCTGTTTTTCCAAGCTCAGAATAGCCTGTCAAGGAACGTTAGATTCACAGGATTCACTGGATGTAGGCTGAGGGGGTCCACAGTGATGCTCTCATGTGTTTCATCAAGGGTGGCAGTACTGTAGTACTTAGTAGTTTTATTTTGAGAACTGTGATCTTTTGCAGAAGTCTATGGCAGTTTGGACAGCAAGTGGAGTTTGATCTGAAGGGAGGCATTTTCTTTCTCTTCTGTCTGGATGAAGGCAGCAGTGATATCCCTTTTCAGGACTGTAAACTGTTGGTAGTAGGAGGCTGGTAGACCTCTTTCACAGAAAATCCCCTTTTTGTAGTAATATTTCAGTCCCACAAGTCTCTGGTTGTAGTGTGGGTGCCAAATTAGGTCGTTTTGAGCATTGTGCTGAACTTCTGATATGAAAATTTGAGATTAAAATGCAAAAGCAAGGGAGCAAAGCGTGGAGCGGTAAGCAGAAACGTCCTAACAGTAGCAAAGCAGGAAGTGATAGCAACCTAACCTAAATACTTTGGATAACTTCTTCAGCATTGTCAAAATTTTTCACTTGTTTTGACTATAAACAATAAAATAAAGTAAGAAATTTACTTATATATAAAAAAACACTCTCTGAAATAAGCCTAAATATCTATGCAGTTTTGCAAGTAAATTTATCTTGTTTTAAGATTTTTTTTATATTTTTACAAAAAAACAATATTTAAGTCTCATTAAGAATCTAAAAGCAACCGTTCTACTAGAGAAAAACCTTTTGCTTCAACATGCATTTTCTCCATAGAATTCCTTATAAAATATAATCACGCCTGGTAACAGATACACGTACAGGCAAGAAATAGCTTAGCATAAAGCTAAATGTTCACATGACAGTTTACACTATTTTTGCTGCTCCAAATTTCAAAACTCAACAGAGTGTACACAACGACATCCTTTTCTGATCATATATGGATGTTCATATAATGAGGTAGAAAATATATTTTTGGAGCTTTTTATACAATGTTAAAGGCTACATTGATTAGCATTTCTTTAAAAAGAATACCCTAACCACATAATAAAAACTGAAATGCCATGCAATCGTGTATTAATTGGATTTATGTTTCATTTGTCAAAGCATTTTTAATTTTGTTTAGCTGTAGAAACATTATTTAGCTCCTCTATTATGCTCCAAAGGGAAAGTTCCTCAACTGAGTCATATCTACCTTCCCTCACAACAGTATGTAACAGGGTCATTCCTATGTTTCCAGGATCCTATGTTCCCCAGATCTATAGGGTCCTATGTTCCCAGGGTCCTATAGAGTATTATGTTCTCCAGATCTATAGGGTCCTATGTTCCCAGGGTCCTATAGAGTATTATGTTCTCCAGATCTATAGGGTCCTATGTTCCCCTGTTCCCCTGTTCCCAGCAGTCCTGTAGGGTCCTATGTTCCCTGGATCTATAGGGTCTTTTGTACCCAGGGTCCTATGTTCCCCTGATTTATAGGTCCCATGTTCCCAGGGTCCTATAGGGTCCTATGTTCCCAATGTCCTATGTTCCCCAGATTTATAGGGTCCTATGTTTGTAGGGTCCTATGTTCCCCAGTTACCAAGGTCCAATAGGGTCCTTTGTTCCGCAGATGTATAGGGTCCTATGTTCGCCAGTTCCCAGGATCCTATAGGGTCCTATGTTCCCAGGGTCATATGTTCCCCAGATTTATAGGGTCCTATGTTCGCAAGGTCCTATGTTCCCCATTTCCTAGGGTCCTGTAGGGTCAAATGTTCCCAGGGTCCTATGTTCCCCAGATCTATAGGGTCATATGTTCATAAGGTCCTATGTTCCCCAGTTCCCAGGGTCCTATGTTCCCCAGATTTATAAGGAATGTTCCCAGGGTCCTATAGGGTCCTATGTTCCCCAGATTTATAGGGTCCTATGTTCACAGGGTCCTATGTTCCCCAGATTTATAAGGAATGTTCCCAGGGTCCTATAGGGTCCTATGTTCCCCAGATTTATAGGGTCCTATGTTCACAGGGTCCTATGATCCCCAGTTCCCAGTGTCCTAAAGGGTCCTATGTTCCCCAGATTTATAAGGAATGTTCCCAGGGTCCTATAGGGTCCTATGTTCCCCAGATTTATAGGGTCCTATGTTCACAGGGTCCTATGATCCCCAGTTCCCAGTGTCCTAAAGGGTCCTATGTTCCCCAGATTTATAGGGTCCTATGTTTATCATTTCCCAGGGTCCTATATGGTCCTATGTTCCCAGGGTCTTATGTTCCCCAGATTTATATGGTTATTGATTAGGGTTAATATTTATGAAATATATATTATATGGATAAAATGTATTAAATATTTTAACTTGAAATGGGTCAAAATTGGCCAGATCACAACAGGAGGGTCCATGTGTGTTAACAGAATATTGAACTGGGGAACATTGGACCCTGGGAACCTTGATACACTCCCATGAATGCTCCTTGGATCCAGTTTCCATCTGAATAGTCTAAACATTAAATTAAACAAATGACAATAAAATGTAAAGTAATCTTTTTAGTAATCAAAGTACTTGTGGAAAATAGATGTATTCTGATTACCAATTATTTTAATTGTAACTGTAGTGGAATAGCACAATTTATGATATCAGTGTTGTCAGATTTTATGGTTGATTTACATTTACATTTACATTTATGCATTTGGCAGACGCTTTTATCCAAAGCGACTTACAGAGCACTTATTACAGGGACAATCCCCCCGGAGCAACCTGGAGTTAAGTGCCTTGCTCAACTCCAGGCAAGGAGTTGAACCATGAACCAATGAGTACAACATTTGATGATAATAAAACATGTTTAAAAAAGGTTTGAAGAGGAAGCTGCGTTAAATACGGTGCACTATAGTCTCTTTTGGTAATCGTACCCCTGTAGTACAAATGCTAACAGAGCATAGAATCGTTTAAATCCTTCACAATTTGTTTGCTAGGAGGCGTCTCTGTACACTTGCTGTTTTGTTTCATTGCATCACATTCCAAGCATCGGCCAATGGAATCCCTTTATTGTCAGAGATCGGAAATATCAAGTTTTTTTGAATGGAACGCAGCATAACTTCTTATTTAACCTCTGAAAGAGGAATAAAACACAGTGAACCAGAAGATGGCAACAGAACTTCATTTTTTAATGGCGTGTGCTAAGGCAAGCGCCACTATTACTTTTGTTCACAATTAAGTATTAGGGATTTAAACAAACCCCTAGAGCTCACATTAAACTTGGATTTAACTCATCCCACACTGTTTGTACAACAGGCAAGAGTATTATCTCAAAACTTGCAGCTTGTTTTTAAGAGACTTGTGCTTTTCATTTTCTGAATCGTTCTTATGGAGAAATTTAAATGCTAAACTCAATGGAGCGACAGATGTTTTTAAGTAAATCCTTTCAAAAGTAAAACATTAGAATTGTGACCTGCCAAAGTGTTCCTCACAATGTTTTTTTTTATCATTATTGGAACTGCATTTATGAAAATGTCCCCATAGAATAGCAAAATGATTAAACTACATTGTGGTCACGTCCCCACAAGACGAAATGTCTATAAAGGGACTAAATGATGTCTCAGTTCATAAACAACAATGCCAAAAGTGGTATTTCAGGACTATAGTAAATAAAAGAATCAGTACTCCCCAAACAAGATATGTGTATGAAGGAAAGACAGAGGAAATGTGGGGATTTATCTCTTCTTGTCTTCTCTTCCCTTGGTCCCAACGCCCTGCATGAAATCTCAACACGCACACAGACCTTGTGCTCGCTGATAAACAATCCTCAATCTTCAGCATCTCTAAATAAAAGAAGCACTCGATGATTTCATGTTCTCCGCATCTAATTTCATCTGAAAGGGAATTAGAAGAGATAAGCAGAGGATAGAGGATTTAAAAAATGTGCATTTGCGTTGTGTTGTCAACCATTTCACTGGTGCTCAGGCAGCAGCTGCAAGGACTGCTACAGCTCATGCTCAGCAATAATAGACTTGTGTTACCTGTTCTATTAGTATTTCTCTTACATTCCTAGACACATTCAATACATACATGAATGAGGGCCACGTCCTTCAAAATTCCCAGTCAGAGAGAGGATGCTTATGTGAATGTGCACACTGATTAAGACTCGCATGGCAGCCAGTCTCTTTTCATGACCCTCTTAGGCCACTCTGTGTTCAAACATAGTACTGCAGTGCCTTTCAGTGTGTGTGTGTGTGTCTCATTGATTCAGTGTACCTTTAATCACTGCATATACACACATTAACAACCAGAACAGACACTACAAACAACGGGAAATAACTGTCACTGGTCCAGATCGAGTGTGTCAGTACCCAGACAGCATTGTAACAGTCGGGTATTGCGTGCGGTGTGTTCTCGGTCGATTAGGATGGAGTTAGGCAGGTGATGACTTTCCGCAGTGCAAGTCTGCTCTCCTTGACGTCAGGTAAAGATCTGTAAGCTTCATACAGCTGCTGCTGCTGCTGCTGCAGGGCTGATCCTGTACCGCTGAGCTCCGACACCTCACCTAACAGGCTACCAGGGATGGATTGCCGACTGGGCCAATGGGGCCAGTGCCCAGGGGCCCTTGACTACCAGGGGGTGCCCTGGGCTTTAAGGCTGCGTGTTCTAGTTTGGTGATCCCTCCCCCCCCCCGCTTGAAAACCCTTTTTAGCATGAATGAATTAACCCCCCAGGGTCCTTGGAGATAATTGGCCCTAGGGCCTTTGCAAGTCATAAGCCGTCCCTGCAGACTACACACACACAATTAGGGTTGCCATTTTTTAATTTGTAAAATACGGGAAATATCAGATGGTCCCTTACCCACCGTAGGCCAAATTTCCAACAAAATCAACGATCTTAAAAGATTTCGCCATGTCGCCATTGGACTAGCTTAAATATGGGACAAGACGCGTCTTATATTGATTCGATACAGAAGCATAATTTCATCTTTAAATGTGGGAAAATCCCGTATTTTATGGGGCAGGTGGCAACCCTAGTCACAATAGCATCTGGGATTCTCTATGTTTGATTATTATGCTATGTCCTTGTTGCCTTGCATGCTTGCTCAACTTATTCCAGTTGTGGGCAGTGGTGGCTCAGATGGGCAGTGGTGGCTCAGTGGTTGAGGCTCAGGGTTACTGACCAGAAGGTTGGGGGTTCAAGCCCCAGCACCACCAAGATGCCACTGCTGGGCCCTTGAGTAAGGCACTTAACTCCAGGTTGCTCCGGGGGGATTGTCCCTGTAGTAAGTGCACTGTAAGTCACTTTGGATAAAAGCGTCTGCCAAATGCATAAATGTAAATGTAACGTTAACATCAAGGAGTCAAGTTAGCATGGCCCAGCTATTATAGTAGATTTTTGCCTTAATCTATGAAGAATCACTCTCAAATTCTTAGGTTTTGATTTCAGAATATTAGACTTTATTGCAACCAATAAAGCCGAGTCGGCCTGCAGAGCAACTCAAGCATCTCTGGTTTGGTTTTACTTAAATACATCTCCTCAAACAAGGTGGGGCTTACATGTATTATCCATCATGCTCTTCATTGACTCTGGTCTTGACCATATTAAGAAGTAACAGAATGTCCTTTGGAAGAGATCAATTCTCCCCCCCCTAAGTAATGCTATTTATGTTTCTGCACACACAGTCAAATAGTCAAACCTATGTGAGCACATATTCATCACGTCACAGGCCTTTACACACAGTAAACTGCATGTTTGCTCCTCAGACATAACTGTGGTATAAAACAACAATTTAACTTGATAAAAAATATACTACATATTCCCTCCTCTGTGACTTTCTATAGTCACAAATTAACATATTTAAGCATGTACGTGCTCCTGGTTTGGTTTTGTTTTTGGTTGTCACAGTTATGTAGATTGCATTAAACAAAATATTCATCCTAATTTGAAGAGTTCTTGCTTGTAGTGTAGATGTCTTCAACCCAGATGCTTTGCGCATCGTAGAGGATCACCCTTTGGGGAGAGGTTAACCAGCACTTACACCCAGGGCGTGGTTCTTCATATCTTCTTATATATTCATTGAAGGAATCAATTTCCTCCCAATTTGGTCTTTCTGTCCATTCAGGGTAGTTGCCATTGCATTGGGCCATTCACATCAATCAAAGTCATCTGCTTTACTGTTGCTTGAATCCAAAATTATTTTACTAAGGATCACACAGAATCTTATTCCTTCCACAATGTTATTATGCAGATATTATATTAATTTTAGATAATTGTGTACCCCATTTCTTTTGGCAATCAGGTCATGTTCATTTTTAGTCACCACCATATATTCTTTTCCATTCTTCATTATTATTAAAATGTACATGAGTTCAATAACAGCATAAATAAAAATAATTTTCCTTCATCATGCAAACAGTCCCAGGTTTGCTTAATAATAATTTAGGCACTTCTTTGTATGCAACGGTTCTCAAAGCTTTACCTCCAAAATCAATCTATAATTGGTCTTCTACACAGGGTGTGATCCCCTGATAACACAGTGATATAATGCTTGTTATTCATTGCTGTGATAAAATATTTTAATAAAGCGGTTATTAAGACACAGTCGGGTTGAGTGGAACTCACAACTTCTGGCAGGTTTCTTCTAGACCTCCCTTTTGATGCTTCTTTCCTAATAGCATCCATCCACTTCCTTAAACCCAGTTCACCCTTCTTGGGCATGTTTCCAGGGCGGTGGCGCCCTGTCTTAGGCAGCTCTCATTTTGCAATTGGAGAGTCTTTACCCGTCATTGGGTCGTCACCTCTTGCCACTGGAGAATTTTACCCATTATTGGGTCATCATCTCTTGTCTCTGGTCTCGGTACCGCTCAGTCTTATTATCCAATCTTTAATAATTTGGTATCTGTAAACAAACATTTTCCCTTGTTTTAGGGAGCATCACCTAAGAACCATCACAGCCAATGGAGCCATCTACAACTGCTCAAACATTGAGACAGTCCAAAACATGGTTAAATTCACAAAACATTATTCAAAGTTCAACAATCTATTGATACTGTCCAAATGAAAAGTAAAATGCAACAATTGAACTCATTTACAGTTCACTAATTTCCATTCAAGCTGCTATGTTTTTTCCTTTAGCAAAGGTCACAAAAGACCTTGTCTCTTGGTGAGGACTAACCATCAGAACAAATCAAAATACAGGATCGCCTCTGTCAAGCTTCTAAGATGCTTAATTTAAATCATCACTTTAATTTAATAATTTTTAGGCAGTTTTAGAACCTACATTTATTTTCCAGAAGTACATTTAACCAAATCTCTTATCGTTAGTATGAACACTTCACTTCAAATTGCCCTCTGAAAATAACAAATCTTTAATCATGATGAGGAAAGCTGTTTGAACCTTTCCTTCATATTACTGTACCTAACTTTATTGTCAAATCACATCATTTTCCATGTAAAAGAAAATAAAATCAAAAGAAAATAAAACAATTTAGTGTTGTGGTTTTAACCCACTTAAAAACTTAAACTGAGAGTGAGAGGGAAAGAATTTTGAGGGAGAGATTGCACTCCTTCACACTGTTGTTACAGTTATTCCTTTTTTTTTTCCTTAGAAAATTACAATAACACATTTATGTAATTCTACAACAGAGAATAGTGATAAATGTAATTTAATAAAATGATATAATCAAATATACTTTATTATATTATCTGCTTTCAACCTTTGCCATTGTAAACCATCTTCAAGAAAACTTCTAGAATTTCTACTTCTCTTATCCCTTCCCTCCTCGCGCAATAAAATTAATGCGCATTTGTATTCAGACCATTGAGAAATTTAAGTTTTCGTTTTAAATCAATAAACTCTCTTATGATTACGTTCTCTCTTTTCTTACTCTTTCTCAGGAGAAGGAATTTTCATTATGTCAAATAAACCAACATAAATTACCTTTTTAAATTAACAGAAAATAACTTAAAGATTCTAAACAAAATAAAATAGTAAAGTGGCACAATGGAAGTTCAGACATATATCTTGTGTTTTGCAATAATTGATCAGTAAAATACATTATGTCCTTTGAATTTTTTACAAGTCTCATTGTTTATATCCTAATGTTATCATCCATTAATAATATGATTTTTCAGTTATTATCGTCTTATACTTATCAGCATTTCATGATCAATTATTCAGTTAAATAGCAGAGACAGATGTCACTGTGCATAAACTGTATACCTTTAAAACAGCTTTTTCATGGATTTAACTTAAAATAAAAAATAGCTTACTAGAAATAGACACTTAATTAACTCCTTGCAGTACTGATTAAGCTTTTTCTTTAAAGTGAGGGTAGTCTTTGGAAAAGTTAGGGGAGTAAACAATCCAATATGTTACTCTTACTTTGCCATTAAGTTTTTATATTTAACCTTCATATCAACAAATTCGCAATTAGATGCTGGATTTAAATTTAGACCCTCAGAACAATTTAGACATGGATATTGCACCCGTGGATGGCAGTTGGAGAATCAAACATCCAATTAGTTATATATGACTGAAATCAACTTATCAAGAGAAATTTGAATCCACAATTGAAATATCAATTTAGTACTGATTACCAGCATTCATGATAGTAGGAGGGCCAATCATATAACAGCCCACATACTGTATTTCTCAGTCTTTTTCCTTTTCTCCGGACTGTCTCCTGTAACATAAGCTTCTTCAATAAATCATCTGGCCCAGCAATGTTGAGAGACTGGTTCCAGAATGAGTTATTGAAATGACTTACACAATGCTGACAACAGAGAGAGTAAAACATGGTTAGCATCAATGTCACACAGAATAGACACATTACATCAAATTATTTTTGATATTCAATTTAATCCTAATGTTTCTCTATGGGTTTCACCTAATACCAATCTCCAATTTTTCCTTAGCATTATCAATATTTTTTCAATCAAATACACCACATATTGGGACTTATTTTAATTCTATCTGTCATGACTGGTCATATACCAAACCCAAGAAAAAACTTCTCTAAGCAAATTTAAAACGTAGAGAACATGAAATGATTTAAATTATTCTTAAATTTATTTTCTTTAATTCTAGTCTCAGTGACAACTTTCAGTGTACCCATGATCAACCAATGCCTACACTGTATATATAAAACAAGAAATAAAAGAAAAATGTCTAATCTCAAAAGAAATAAAAGAAAAATGTCTAATCTCAAAAGAATCTGCTATCTCTTTTGTCTAAATTTGGGGGCCCCCTGTGTTTGACTAGAGACATTATGAGAGACACCGGGTCTAACCTCTCTGTTCACTATCAGGTGTTACTCAATCTCTCCAGTCAGACATTTTCTAACAAAAATAATAAACACTATCTGTCTTATTTTTGTTGGTTGATCAAGTTTACACCAATAAAGTTGCACACACATGTACATTGTTCTCCAGACATATTTAAACACATCAAAAATAAAACATATAATCATGGGTTTATATACATTTATATAACATTTATATATCAAGACATTATAGTTTAATTTAATAATGTTAAAAATGTTATTCTCTCATATTGGACTAGACAGAACATATAACAGACACATGAATGTGAAATTTTCACATTTAAGATTTACTTTTCATATTCCAATTTCAAAATCCTTCTTTTTAATCTCCCTTTCCCATTTTCTGTGGCTTTGATAACTACTGGCCACACTACGTGAAATGACATCCACATTCTATCCAAAGTATTTGGAGCTGACCTTTGGGAGCTGACCTTTGGGAGCTGACCTTTGGGGTCACATAGGGAGGTATTTTTAAAAAGAACCCTGTCCTTTTACCCTCCTCTGCATCTCTCAGCTTTTTCTCTGCCCTGTCTCATATTCCTCAGTGAATTTTAAACTTTCTGGATATAGCTCTTACTTTATTCTTTTTATTTTTCCTGTTCTTAGTTTTTACTCTTATCTTTTTATTTATTTATTTTTTAACCGTTTAATCTAAATGTCTTTCTAAATCATTTTCCTTATCTTCTTCTAATATATGAATTATTATACCCCATACATGAATACATTTCCTATCTGTTTTTCAATGTACTTTTTAGGATCAGTTTTCATCTAGATTTTAGTTTTTATTTTTTCCACTTGTTCCTTCTTCATTTTTACTTGGCATATAAAAATGAAAATTTATTTTAGCACCCTTAATTTAGATAAATCAATACATCTAGAGAATAAATTAATCTTTTATTTTTTAAATGTATTTCTTTCTACACTAATCTTCAACGGCAATAGTTTGAAACAATTTTCCCAATTTCTTTCACCTTTACTTTTTAATACACAAAGTTCATTCACGTCACTTTATTATTTATTTATTTTGCTTTCTCATTTCTTTGAGATGTTACACAGTGGACTTCTAGATTTTACTCTTTCCACTGGAGTTTTACCTTATGTAATATAACAACACTTATCTTAAATACACCTTTGTTTAAATTCCAATTACTTAGTTGACTTCAGTTAAATGCAATACACTGGACTTAAAGCTTTAATTCTTATTCTTATTATTTATTATTTTATTTTTGATTTCTCAAACTGATTTTAATTACTTTACAGTTGTTTCATTTTTTATTTCAATTTCAATTTTTTATTGTTACTTGTCCCTGTGCTTGAAATGTTAAACTTTAAGCACAGATATTTATTTTGACTTCATAACTTTTCTATATGAAGTTTACTTCTCTTCTGTGATTTGACCAGTTCAGAAGTTAAGCATATTTTCACTGCCAGCTGCTAGTTCTAAAAAACCTCACAAGCTGAGAGTTAACTTTCTGTCTACGCAGCAAAGCTGAGTCTCTCTAACTTGGTCACACACCCTACAATATCTCTTGAATGTATAGATTATCTGCATGAAGTCAAATACATTTCTATGCTACAGTCTAGTTTAGGAGTTATGTTCTAGCCCATTCCAATCAACAGCTGCTAGACTAAGAACAGCCAAGACTAAATGTTTTCCAGACAGTTGTAAGTTAACTTTTTGATTTCTTTTTTCCTAATTTCGTTTTACATCTATATTATTTCGCTATTTTTATTCTTTTTCTTATTATTTGTTTATACTTTATTAAATTTATTTTTCTATCTATATATCTTTATCATTGGTTTTATCTCCACTTTGCAATATTTAGAATATTTATTAGGTGCCTTCTCTGCCTGTAATTATCAGCTCTCTTCTGCCTCCATATATTGATGGAAGGTTGAAAATAGCCCAAATATATTTTCCCTGCTGTAAATTGCATATATACACCTTACCATTTATGCAGCACAGGCTGATATTTTGGAACATTTTTAGTTTTCTATATTTTAACAAAGTTAATTATTCCAAAGTTTCTCAAGACAGGCTTTCAGTCCAATCTTTGTACTGGGCTTATGTCTGTACTCAGTCAAACACGTCCATACACACTTGCTCTTTACACACTTTCAAACACAAATACAGATACTCTCACAAACCACAGAAATGACCACACTTTTTACAAACACAAGGCCTTTATAAACACAGAGCTCACAATAACACAAAATAATTCTAGAACGCAACTATTCTACCACTCCTCTTGAGTGACCCGTTCCTACAGGTTTTATACACACAAACACACACTCCTCTTGAGTGACCCGTTCCTACAGGTTTTATACACACAAACACACACTCCTCTTGAGTGACCCGTTCCTACAGGTTTTATACACACAAACACACACTCCTCTTGAGTGACCCGTTCCTACAGGTTTTATACACACAAACACACACTCTTCTTGAGTGACCCGTTCCTACAGGTTTTATACACACACACTCCTCTTGAGTGACCCGTTCCTACAGGTTTTATACACACACACTCCTCTTGAGTGACCCGTTCCTACAGGTTTTTAAACACAAACACTCCTCTTGAGTGACCCGTTCCTACAGGTTTTTAAACACAAACACTCCTCTTGAGTGACCCGTTCCTACAGGTTTTTAAACACAAACACACCCTTCTTGAGTGACCTGTTCCTACAGGTTGTTAAACATAAAACAATTAACAAAAATTTACAGATGATTGCATGCAATTATTTCTTCTGGAATCAAAACCCTTTATTTATTCTTATTTTCCTTTTTTTATTGGTTTAGAAGAGCTTTTTGAGCGTTCTTACCACCACAGGCGAACTGGCAAGTAACACAAACGTTTATAAGCAAAATATGCTTACCTCTTAATGGTGGCCACTGTGTTTGTGTTCGCCTTCCCAGCCAGCCTGTGATGTAAAGACTCTGCTCTCTTCTGTCGCTGTTCGGGCGCCAATTATAGTAGATTTTTGCCTTAATCTATGAAGAATCACTCTCAAATTCTTAGGTTTTGATTTCAGAATATTAGACTTTATTGCAACCAATAAAGCCGAGTCGGCCTGCAGAGCAACTCAAGCATCTCTGGTTTGGTTTTACTTAAATACATCTCCTCAAACAAGGTGGGGCTTACATGTATTATCCATCATGCTCTTCATTGACTCTGGTCTTGACCATATTAAGAAGTAACAGAATGTCCTTTGGAAGAGATCAATTCTCCCCCCTAAGTAATGCTATTTATGTTTCTGCACACACAGTCAAATAGTCAAACCTATGTGAGCACATATTCATCACGTCACAGGCCTTTACACACAGTAAACTGCATGTTTGCTCCTCAGACATAACTGTGGTATAAAACAACAATTTAACTTGATAAAAAATATACTACACTATCTCCTTCTGGTAAATACTGTATCAACACCAACACGAGGGCCATTCGTAGCCATGTTCTTTCGATGATTTTCCAGAGAAAGCATTTTAATCTCAATTACGTCTCTTTCCAGTGACAGATTGTTTTTGAAGAGCTCTGAAAAGTGTTAAATGTTCTTATATTTGTCCCTATCTGCTGCCACTTATGATTGGTCAAGTGGCATCCCGCATCAGAGTCCACATGAGAGATATCAGCCTTCAGATGGCATACTTCCATGGGACAAAGCAGCCGCTAGATATTCCTCTCCTGAGCCCCGATCTGCTTCACAATCTACAGCACACACATTAAACATTCATGGATTCATAAGCAGTTTACCCGTTGCATAAAAAACT
>NC_068280.1:2574816-2602316 GCF_025860055.1 Xyrauchen texanus | reverse complement strand
TGGTGCTCGTAATAGCTGTCTTTGTGCGCAATAGTGCATCTGTGGAAGGCTTTGCTGCCTACTCGTTGGTTTGACGAGGAGTGTTGCCGGAAAACATAAAAGTGGTAAATCAATATAGAATTGGACCAACGGTTGGAACATTCCTTATTACAGAACTTGGGAACGAATTGGGGCCATGATTAATTGCGTACATTGTTTTAACGTGTTATTTTTCATATAATTAATCGCACAAAATGAACGCGTTAAATCAACAGCCCTACGTTCTAAAACACTTCACGTTCTGGCCACTGGGGGCAGTAATTAGAATTCATAGACCGATTTCAGTTGCAGAACTTTCGACCTACTCTCGCGGAATGGTTTGGAGTTTCAGGTCTTGGGCAGATCAGAGTCACAAAACTAAATTCCAGATCATACCAGCACATTTCAAAGAAAATGTTAGGGTGTATCAACTCTAAGTATACGTTGGTTGTCCGCGCTGCTGAACGCTCCGTGCACAGTATGCGTGACGCAAATGTCCTCATCAGCACAATCTGCATGAACTGTCTGCTGTGGCCCAGATTTTCTCGACACTGTTGGCTTTACTTAAAGAGTATCACAAAGCTGTAGGTAGAATGCATGCATCGAACACGTTCATATTCGCTCGTGGTCAAAAGAGTCGACTTTGAAAGGCGACACAGTCGACCGGACGTGATCCGTTCCGGAATGCAGAAAAACGTATTCCTGGGCCAGGGCTGGACTGGGAAGTGAAATCGGCCTGGGAGTTTACATAGCAACTGGCCCAAACAATTCTGAGTATGGGGGGCACATACGTCATGGGAGGCTGTGGCTCAGGTGGTAGAGCGGGTCGGCCACTAATCGCAGGATTGGTGGTTCGAATCCTGGCCCACAAGACTCCACATGCCAAAGTGTCCTTAGGCAAGACACTGAACCCCAAGTTGCTCCTGATGGCAGGCTAGCGCCTTGCATGGCAGCTCTGCTGCCATTGGTGTGTGAATGGGTGAATGAGTCACAGTGTAAAGCACTTTGAATACCGTTAAGGTTAAAAAGGTGCTATATATATGTGCAGACCATTTACCATCATGTGGGCTCAAGAGTCACGATATTTCTGCATATCGGGGCGCCATTTTGTGGTCCGTTCTTCGTAACACTGCGGCGCATTTTAGCTTATTGCGTCCCATTCGGCACGTTTCGTGGCCGACCCACCGGCCCACTTGGTTCTCCCAATGGCCAGTCCGCCCCTGATCGGCCCCAAAGTGCGTCGGCCCACCAGGAACATGCCCGGTATGCCAGATTACCAGTCCAGCCCTGACCCGATCCTTAAGGCTATAGTGCACTAAATGTAATCATATATATCGGTTTCACATGAATCAATTAAGTTGCATCAACATATTTTTTCCTCTTGGTTTAGCTCATTAATTCCATGTCAGAAAACATAATTTGTTCACGTAATTTCAACAATATGGAATAAAGTTATTTTTATCATTTTACCATCCCATTATGTACATCATGACCAATGCAAACGTGTAAATGCTTCACGCTGCAACCCCCAGCTTGAACTAATATTTTACTAAATGCTAAGTAGTGTTTGCTACTTGAGTAAATCAACATACAGTATGATACAAGAAGTCTGGTTAATAATTGATGCTAGAGGAACAGGAAACAGTTTTTAATCTAATAGTAAAGAGTAAATGATAAATAGATTAGTATGTTCACACACTGACACACATTTCTGTCATTTCTTTCATCTTATCATGTTTATCAGTTACTCTGAATCATGATGGCTGCATATTAGACCAGATTAATGTAAGACCACGTGTGACTCAAAGGACTTCTTTATCTCAGCACCACTGAAGGTGTGAATATGATAACCAGGTGAACGGACTGGCCGATCCACACTGAGTTTCGCTGCTTTGACTCTTTTACAGGTCCGTCGGCTTCGCATTACCCTCCACCACCTGCATATACTTTTACCGCCGCGCCCAACACGGTCCAGCCCACCGTCATCCCTGTAGGTGAGTATTAAGCGGTGAAGGTGAATAAGTGAATGTTAGCCTCAGTCACCATTCACTTTCATTGCATGGACAGAAATATGCAATGAAAGTGAATGGTGACTGAGGACAACATTCTGGCTAACATCTCCTTTAGTGTTCCATGGATGAAAGAAAGTCATACCGGTGTGCATCAAACATGATGATGACTGAATTTGCATTCTGGGTGAACTATCCACTTAATACCTATCTGATGTCTACTAATAATGACGTAATATCTCTAATAATGTAAACATTGGCCTTGCAACCTCGTTTGGATTTGTGGAGCTGAGAGATTTAATCTTTTGGATGTTGGTTTCTTGTTGAACACTAGAGGACAATCTATAGTTAATCTGTTACATGTAATATGTGTCCAGTCTCTAAAAGAAATGTTCCCGGTTTAATACAATTTAAAGGGACAGTACACCCAAAATGTACGTTTATTCACCCTCATGCCATCCCAGATGTGTGACATTCTTTCTTCTGCTGAACACAAATGAAGATTTATAGAAGAATGTTTCAGGTCCATATGTTCAATGCAAGTGAATGGTGACCAGAATGTTGAAGCTCCAAAAAGCACATAAAGGCAGCATAAAAGTAACACATAAGACTCCAGTCGTTTAATCCATGTCTTCAGAAGTGATATGATAGCTCTGTGTGAGAAACAGATCTATATTTAAGTCCTTTTTTACTATAAATCTCCACTTTTACTTTCTTTTGTTTTTGGCGATTTGCATTCTTTATGCATATCGCCCCCTACTGGGCAGGGAGGAGATTCTATAGTCTTTAAAAATACGTATTTGTCATTGTAACAAAGTTGTAAAAGTCCTATTGGATATACATTTACCCAGATTAGTATGTGATAACTCAGGTCAGTAAACTTCATGTTAACAAGTACTGTATAAAGTAACTTGGGTTAATCCCGAAATGTTCCTTTGAAAGATGTGTTTGTGCATTTCTAGTTACGCAGGTGGTAATGAGGCCTGATCTCACCGATGTACCGGGTCACATTACCTGTCCGCATTGCCTGCAAGGTGTGGTCACAGATACTGAACACCTGAGTGGTTTGCTCACCTGGTTAATCTGCGGAACTCTTGCTGTTTTTGTGTGAGTATAATGACTTCACAACCGTTAGCTATTAAAGCAGATTAATACAAAAGCTTATTTTAAATGTCTCTGCTGTGCTTTTCCAGGTGCTGGCCATGTTGTTGCATTCCTTTCTGTGTGGATGGATGTAAGGATGTGCAACATAGCTGTCCAAACTGCAAGAGAGTCATTCACATTTACAAACGCATGTAGCATTCCCTGCACGAGAGAACAAGACTTTAGGGGATGCCAAACATGGAGTTTCCAAGACATCCCACCTTATAGCAATGCAAAGAATGTCAATATCTTTATTGTATATACTATAGCTGATTAACGTCTTAATGTGAACTTTCTCCAATCCCAGCTTAAAAATGCAAAGACAGCTCTGAGTAAGTCATTCGTAGATTCATTTTCTCACAAACTGCAGACATTGTGTCTATGTGGCGCTATAAACATTCATTGTTTGTTTGGAGTATCCCATCCGACCAGACGCAACAACACTGACTCAACCAATAGCGTGCGTTTGGGACAGGACTGTTCGTTTGACCAATGGGAGATGAAGGGTGTGTTCAGAACGCTTTCCTGAAATCAATGTTTATTTTTGCAATCCTGCTCAGACACTTCAGCTTCATTGTTAATTATATTGAAATATCTCTTTCATTTTTTATACTTCATATGGCAGTTTATGTCATTAAAATTGTCCAGTCATGTAGAATTGAAGCATGATTGAAATAGCTGGACATCTTCAAACATGTGTAGATCTGGGAAATTGTTTAATTGATATTTGTTACAATCTATATGTGAATAAAATAGATTTTGTTTTAGCTCTATTTGCTGTGGAACATCATTTGACCTGTTGGTCACACAAACCTGAAACTCCCAGTTTGCTGTTCTTCTCCACGTTACCTAAAAAGTGTCAAAATATCTCATTGGGTTGCAAGTTGGGTCTCGGCAAAGGGCACAGAAGTTTTGGACACTCAGTGTTTTTGCCTGTGTTTGAACTGAAAAGACGTTTAAAGAACTAGGAGTCGAGGAACAAGTCCTCCTAGTCAATGGAAGATGAAGATAAATCCAAGACGGTCGAGGCTTTAGGGGTACAGACGATATCCAGAACATGAGCACTAGCGGGCACACTATCTAAAAGTGCATCGGTTGTTCAGTTGAGCTGCATGTGAAACTCATGTAAAAGTGGTTTGTCAGGATGGACTGTGACCTTAGTGCGCGTCCAGAGAGAATAGTTCACTTCAGACTCAAAACACCTGAAAAACAAGATCCTGGCATATGAAAGGATTTATAAGTGTGTTGTATGTGTTGTAGGAGATACACCATGGTTTCATTCTGTGTTTGTTATCGGTGAAAACACACTCGGGATGAAGAATATGTTATTGTATCACCATCCTGTCCATTAATGATGAATCCGGTTCAATTTCCCTCTCGAGCCAGAGTCTCGATTATATCATTGTTTGGTTGTTGCTACGATACAAACAAAAAGATGATAATAATATAATAATAACAGACTGCAGATCGGGTTTCCATAAACAGTCACACTATAGAAATTATACAAAGAGTGTATTTACGTCTCTCTCTCCATCACTATCTATCTGTCTGTCTGTCTGTCTGTCTGTCTGTCTATCATCTATCCATCTGTCCATCCATCCGTCCATCTGTCTTTCTGTCTGTCTGTCTGTCTGTCTATCATCTGTCCGTCCGTCCGTCCGTCCATCCATCGGTCTTTCTGTCTGTCTGTTTGTCTATCTATCTGACTGTCTGTCTGTCTGTCTATCTATCTTATCTAACTATCTGACTGTCTGTCTGTCTGTCTGTCTGTCTCTCTATCTGACTGTCTGTCTATCTATCTATCTATCTGACTGTCTGTCTGTCTGTCTATCTATCTATCTATATGTCTGTCTGTCTGTCTGTCTCTCTATCTGACTGTCTGTCTATCTATCTATCTATCTGACTGTCTGTCTGTCTGTCTATCTATCTATCTATCTGTCTGTCTGTCTGTCTGTCTATCTATATGTCTGTCTGTCTGTCTGTCTGTCTGTCTGTCTATCTATCTATCTATCTATCTGTCTGTCTGTCTGTCTATCTATCTATATGTCTGTCTGTCTGTCTATCTGACTGTCTTTCTGTCTGTCTGCCTATCTATCTATCTATCTATCTGACTGTCTGTCTGTCTGTCTGTCTGTCTGTCTATCTATCTATCTATCTATCTATCTGTCTGTCTATCTATCTATCTGACTGTCTGTCTGTCTATCTGACTGTCTTTCTGTCTGTCTGCCTATCTATCTATCTATCTGTCTGTCTGTCTGTCTGTCTATCTATCTATCAATCTATCTGTCTGTCTGTCTGACTGTATATCTATATATCATCTACTATACCTCTCTTTCATCCATCCATAATGTATGTCTGCACAGTAAATAGGATTATTAAGGAAATGTGTGCTGCATGTGCTAAAGTACACATTAGTGTACATTGCGTTTAACAGTGTGGTGGTTCGAGATCATTTTTTTGACTCAAATAGGTTTTAACAACCAAACTTAATTAGATTTCTTTCCAGATGTAGACAAACTCCACTGATGAGTCTCCTGAAATGAGATCAGTAAGTTTAAATTAAATTATTGCATTGCGTATTGCGAAGCCAAAATACAACGTCCACGCATGTGTACGTGGGGTTGCATGAAGTTAATACGGCACAGAAACTCTTCAATATAAGGCTAACAATGGGACAATAGGTGTCTGGTACAAGACGTTCTAATTTCAGCTAATATACTGGATGTCCAGGCTTTTTCCACGATTCATATCGGAAGTCTGTTTTAATTTTCCCGTCTCCTGTGTTTTCACCCGCATCACCGGATAAATTGCTTGATAAAAAACAATGTGGCTCTATAGTGCTGATACGTTATAAAGTCAAGATGACTGCATCTACTTGCACTTCCATAGCACTTAATCATTAATCTTACAGTTCAATCCATATCATTTAGTTTTAACATTGCCCACCAAAAATATTCTCAGTTTACTCAAATAGTACAAAACTTTGATTACACATAAATAACTAATATTGGGCTTTTCGGAAACTACACACAAAGCGCTTTACACAGTGAACATGGGACTCTCCTCAACCACCACCAGTGCACCAGTACACATGCAAAAACAACAACAACAGAATAAGTTTCATTCTGTGCCATTTGAGTCATTATTGAGTCTTTGGCGCCATCTCCTGGTGGTCATATGTAACATTGTGCTTCATGTGGATTATCTAATGATCTATGCATCTGATTATCTTGTGTGTGGACTCGATTGAAAGAGAATCTCCTCTAAGTGGTAATGGTGTCACATACTGTTATGTGATATTTTATCTTCTGTTTCTTTTTCATGAATTTATAAGTGAAAACGCGACATAAGCAGCACCAAAATAATTGTCAGGAGATATACTTAGTTATTACTCGCTATAGTTTCGTCTATGAGTAGAACAAATAAACGGGATGTAATCTATTCTTTGAGAGCTTTCCAGCAACTTATGACACATGGCAATTTGATCAGTTTATTTACCGATTGCAATAATATGCACAGTGGAAGCTATTAAATAAATTATCAAAACAGAACACTTCTGATTTTGTCCGAACATTTCAAAGCATTCTCGCTGGCCCATCCGAGCTTAAAGTGTTAACGTATCAAAAAGTGCCATGGCATAACCGTGTTTTACGACATGTGCTTTGATATATCAAAGTCTATCAAAGTATCACTATTTACATCACTGCTACTAAATTGTACTCAAGAAAATGTCAAAATGTTTTAACAAAATTCACCTCAATTCAATTCTTTGGTGCTGTTGTCTGCAAAGGAATCTCTCTTTTTCAGATAATAAAACCGTTTTACATGCAACAAATTTGCATGGGTGTGGTTCTATGTAGCTAAGCCTTTGTGTCCATAGTTTCAGCGCCACTCTTTCTCTCTGTATTCACAGCAGAGAGTCCACAGGTCTTCAGTGACTACTGAAACACACAGGTAAGTGTCATAGTCTCATGTCTTTGTGTTTTACATTGAAAAAGAATTTGTGTGAGTTTACTGTAAATCTTTGGCTACGAGTTGTATGACTTTCACAGTATATTTTACAGTAGTATTTCTACACTTTATTCAAATTAAAAGACAACTGTATTCTGTGACTTCACAGTGAACAGGACAAAGCAATTACTGTAATGTAGCAACGCTGTTCTGTAGGATCACAATGATAATCTGTATTTTGTCTTATTTACAGTGTTTGTTAATTGTCACAATCATTGTGTTTTGTTGATATCTTTCAACCTGATTGACAACTTATGAGACCAAAGTTTATAGCCTAGTTTTGCCATATTATAGCCATATTATAGCCTATTTTTGCAAACATCACTTCCTCATTGTTCGTAGTGATGGGTGTGTTCGAAACACGCTTCATGAATCTTTTACGAATCATTTGTTTCAAACCGTTACGTCACACTGTTTGGAAATGTTATACTAGGGGCGTGAAACTAGTGAGTCAGTTTAGCCATAAATTACTTATGTAAAATTAGACTGATTTAAACAAGAGTTGCTGATTTGAATTTAATCATTTTAATTGTTGTGTTCAGACAGGAAGTACAAACTAAAATGTTGTTTTTATGAGAAAGAAACCTGAACGAGACACACCGGATATTTAGCAAAAAATATGGTTTGGTGTTTAAAATAACTTTAAAACTGTAATCAAACAAAGGCCAATTAAATATGTAAAACATGACAAATATATGATAGCTTATAAATAACCAAAAGCACCATTTTAAACAATAATGAATGGATGGATTTTATTTAACTTTACATGTTCTTAGAATATTAAATGGGTTCAAATATGCATTTTTTTATCAAGAAGTACCTTCATAGCCACCGCTCAGCATCTGTCAACCGACGTTGCTCTGGCTGTCACACAGAGGTCTGCACGGGCCTTAAAACGAAACCCGACCCGTACCAGAGACCGCGTGGCCGGACCATTACCGGGCCGAACGAAACCGTCAGATTTTAAGCCGAACCCGACCCAAACCTGAAATCGCTTACTATCTAATTTCTTCTCTTAGCAAGTACTGTTGCAATAGGCTGTATTTATGTTAGCATATAGGCAACATTCATAACAGTACTGAAACATACACAGTTTTAACAAAGGCACAGCACCCCTCAGGACACCAGAGCAGAAGGGGACAAAGTGTTGACTTACCGTGTATTTGCTGAAACTTCACTTGGTGCAGAACAATCTGGAACAATATCAAATAATGCAACAGTCCCCTCTATGCAGCCTGAACTATGCACCACTTCATGGTGGTATAGTCGGCTAAAGCACATGACTGCAATCAGAAGGTTGCTGGTTTGATCCCCACAGTCACCACCATTGTGTCCTTGAGTAAGGCACTTAACTCCAGGTTGTTCCGGGGGGATTGTCCCTGTAATAAGTGCACTGTAAGTCGCTTTGGGTAAAAGCGTCTGCCAAATGCGTAAATGTAACTTGTTAAGAACATTGAATCTAATGAAACGCAGGTGTCTCGACATGCGTTTTTGAAAATTTGAAGTTCTTTTTAAATTGACACGGTGTTTGAAATATGCCGATCCCGTGCGAGACGCTGAAGAAAAAGCGAGATGCGGTGAAATGTCAAAGACATTCGTCCAGCATGTGTTTAAACAATGGGAGAACTGACGTGCGCAAAAACACGTTCATTGTGAACAGCCCCTAACAAGTTCAGTAAGCCTGTTTATTTTTTCATTAATTAGAAGCCCGACCCAAACCCGAAGTCCTACTTGAAAAACGGACCCAAACCCGACCCAAAACCCGTCGAGTTCTCGGGTCCCGTCAGGCCAGGGTCGGGTCGGGCTGCAGACCTCTACTGATCTAGGTTGGCGTATGTTTGTCAATGGGCGTTCAATTGCTTTACATTCAGAGAGAAAAGCTTGTTAAAAATGTTGTTAATGAGCCCAGATGTACCCTATACCAAAGAGATGGGCACGTAAGGGTAGGAAGGGTAAGAAGGGATGCACCCGTCATGCATAGTCCCACTGTACATGCGTCTGGAGACAGTGTAATGATCTGGGGTTGCTTCAATCAACGACCAGGATATCCCATCAGTGGATTGTTTCCTCCCTGGAGAGTGGTTCAGGGAACATGAGGAACCATTTTCACTAGAGTCCTGACCTTAACCCCATTAAAAGTCTTTGGGATGTTCTGGGGAAGACTTTACAGAGTGGATCGACTCTCCCGTCATCAACACAAGATCTCGGCCAAACATTAATGCAACTCTGGATGGAAATAAATGTGACGTTGCATAAGGTTGTCGAACCAATGCCACAACGAAAGTGCACCGTAATCAAAGCTAGAAGTCGGTCCAATGAAACACTAATCCAATGAGTGTGTGACTTTTAAGGGACAAATTTTCCACTATACATCACAGTACAATAAATGGTGTTCTTAAACACAACTGCACCAACTGAAATAGAAATAAATAAGATAAGGTCCCATCCAGAGGGAACACTAAACACCATTATGGTGACACAATTTTCCCAAAATGCAGTGCGATATTCGAATTTCTCTTCTCAAAGTCCTTTGTTGTGTTGTGTACATTTGACACTGGGATAAAGATAATAGTTACGTCAAAACTTGATTGTGTTTAAAGTGTGCCATTCAGAAGGCTGAAGAGGTAATTAAATACACAAAAGGTGCATTCAGGTAAATTGGGCCACTTTTTTTTTTTACTTTATTCATTGGCATCCATTGGTTTATGATGCGGTGTATATTGCATGCCTTGGCAGGACCATAGCAACCATAGCCTTTCAAAAGTGTAATGTAGTAGTTATAACTGTACCACCAGAGTCCATTTAACCAAGCATATGTTTTAGAAATGTATATGTCCCTCCTGTAACACACTGACTACATTTTGGGACCCACTGACCACATTTCCACCTCTCATTTGCATTTAGGACACTATTGGTTGGGTTTAGGTTCAAACTGTAGGTAAGGGATGTCCATTTTACTCATTAAACCCATCTAATATTCACCTTAAAAATCTTGTCTGATTACATCACCATTTCACTCATTTTTGGCGTTCCCCACTGGGCATTTCACTGGGCATTTCACTGGGCATTTCACTGGGCAGTGTGGCAAACCACTCTAATTGATGTTCAATTGTTGAGTCATTATGGAAAGAAAAAGTCTTTGTGTTTGCATGTAATGGCAAATGTGCATTTCCATGGGTGGGAAAGATAAATACAAACTCTTCTGTTTAGATAGACTTAAGCACTTTCTTAGAGCTGTTATTCTCATCTGTCATGCAGTATAAAACAAACACCGGAAACGTAACAGGTTGGCAGACCTGCTGATCAGGGTCTATCTAAGAGAGTCATGCAGTTGGCAGAAGCAAAGCGATTAGCAGTGCATTCATACATCAGTTCAGTTTATGCGTGTTCTCTGGTAAGCCAACGTGACCTTTGAGTTGCAAGCAGGGGCAGACTTAACAATAAGCTAGGTAAGCAGCCGCTTAGGTATATATCCTCTTGTTTGGTTGTACATCTGGTCTTCCACATCTCTTTCTGTCCTTGTTAGAGACAGTTGTGCTTTGTCTTTGAAGACTGTAGTTACACCTTTGGATGAAATCTGCAGTTTTTGGGGAATTTCAAGCATTGCATAGACTTCAATAGACTTCCTCAAAACAATGATTGACTGACGAGTTTCTAGAGAAAGCCGTTTCTTTGGCCTAATATTGACCTTAAGACATGCCAGTCTATTGCATACTGTGGCAACTCAAAAACAAACATAAAGACAACGTTAAGCATCATTTAACGATCCAAACATATTTCAACTGTGTTTGATATAGAATAGAATCCTTTATTTTGGTCACACATTATACACACAGTTCTTTGCATATATACAGTGAAATGTACTTGTTTTCACATATCCCAGCTAAGCTGGGGTCAGAGTGCAGGGTCAGCCATGATACGGCACCCCTGGAGCAGATAGGGTTAAGGGCCTTGCTCAAGGGCCCAACAGTGGCATCTTGGTGGTGCTGGGGCTTTGAACCCCCAACCTTCTGGTTGGTAACCCTGAGCCTCAACCACTGAGCCACCACTGCCCCACCACTGCCCAAGTGATTACTCAAGGATAAGGTGTTGGACTGATGCTGCTGTCTAGATTTGATCACAAATGACTTTTTTCAAATATTGATGATGTTGTTTTTTACATCAGTAATGTCCTGAATATCTACTTGTGATCAGCATGGATGCCACTTTGGTGAATAAAAGTACCAATTTCCTCCCAAAACAGCAAAATCTGTACATTACTCCAAACTTTGGCTGCCAGTGTATCTCAGTAAGCACATTCAAAATGAGCTCATTGCCATTTTGGCAAAAAGTACAACCGATGCCATTGTAGAGAGAGTCAGGAAAGCCAAAAACGTTTCCATCATCATGGACTGCACTCCAGATCTTGGTCACCAGGAGCACCTGTCAGTGGTGATTAGGATTGTAAATTAGTGAGACCTCAAAATTTGTTTCCATTCATGAGATTTGGTTTGTTTTCTAAATGTAGTCGACACCATGGGGAAGGGTTTGTGTGAGACATTTCTAGGGACCTACAAACACTAGGTTTGGATATTGCCAACTGCCGAGGGCAGTCCTATGATAACGGAAGTAACATGCTGGGGGGAAAGCAAGGGCTTGAAATTAACAACAAGGCTTTTTTTAACACTTTTTTTTGTATGTATCTAGGACATATCTTCATCCATTTTGTGTGTGTGTGTGTGTGTGTGTGTGTTTCATCTATTTTAGTTCATGTATGGTGCTGGTGCCTTCATTAAAGTGGCCTTCAAACTGATTACATTTCATTTCATAGCTTGGAATCTATAGCAGCAGCTTCTCCCATCAACAATGTGGACTTAGTGCAAAGGAACCCTGAACATTTCCTGTAAGATCACCGTAAAAGGGCGAGAGTATGTGGTGAGGTGGGGCCCCATACATGGGGTTGCTTAGGGCCCCCAAATCACTAAGTCCGCCCCTGGTTGCAAGCAGCAATTCTCTACAGTTGAGCTGCGGGAACAACGATAGAACAGAGACTAAGTTATTTCATTCTTTCTCATAAACAGATTGCTGGTAATGGAGAAAGGCCACAATCCCCCTCCGTATCCTGGTCCTCAGATGGACCAACCCAACATGTCCTACCCCGGACAACCAATTTCATACCAACCTCAACCAGGTCAGTTGGGTCTTAGATTCACGTAGCTAGATCTTTGGGCTATTTGTATAAAGTCTGGTCCACATCACAGCTTATTCTGGACAAAAACCACCCAATGAGACAGGAAGAGATCATATTACTGACATGCAAAGTAACCAGTCACAGTTTGCTGTTTTTACTTTGCATTTACAGTGGGTGCTATTTTAAAAACAGTTGATACTAGAGGTCTTCAAGGGTAAAAAATGTGTGCCCGAACCTAAAGAGACCCGGAAATGTGCTATCCGGAACCGACCCAGACCCGTCTATTATTTGAAAGTTTGGACCCGGACCCGTGCAGAACCGAGAAATGCCATAAATGTACTACCCGGAACCGACTCGGACCAGTCTATTATTTGAAGCGAATGAACTCCAACCACAATATCTCATAAACCACGCCAATGCCAATAATGCACTTTGGTTTATGTCATCTGTCAAACACCGATATCCCGGAATAAGTCCCGCCTTCTAAATAAAAGAGCCAATCGTCAATTGGTAAAGTCATCGCATCACTGCAGAAGTAAAACAGACCCAGGACCCGAAGTACTAGAATGGGACACGACCCAGACCCGGCTGACCGTTTACAATATGGACCCGAACCTGTACGGGTCCCGGGTCGGATGACCCGTGAAGACCTCTAGTTGATACCACAATAAATAAATGGGTGTAAGAAACGGTGGTTGAAACAAAATAAAATACAGTTATTTTTGCAACTAAGTGTCTCAAACTACATTTCTCGAAGTCTTCTGGCGATGTGAAAATGGTGTGACTGATCACTAGAAATGTAACTGGTTCTGTTGGTTTCCATTATGTGCTTTAATGTTTTTACAGGTCCGGGGTACCCCCCTTTAAACACGCAGGGGGTCATTATGACTTCGGCCACTGGAGCCCCAGCAGGCCAACCTATGCAACCCATAGGTGAGTAATTCTGCCCCAATTTCACTTTGTATTATTTTAATTTTTAGTACTTAAACTTAGCTGGAGAAGCCAACTAGCATGGGAATATTTTGGTTAAAGTCGTACACTATGGAGGATTTCTTGTCCAATTATTAGTTAGAAATGAACAAAATACCAATATTGAGCCAGCAGTGCAGGGTGGATTACTTTACAAAATGTTTAAAAAGTGCATTAAACATTGCATGAATGAAATAACCATTAAATCTAAGAACAATGACGCATCAGCAGCAACAGTAGACAGGCTTTGTGACAGGCTTTGTTCCATATTGCTGCACATTTTGCAGTTGAACTATTGTGTACCCTGCGGGCAGGACCCTTACAGATGGCATCCGCTAGATCCTTTGAAGCAATTAAGTTCAATGTCTGAGCTTCACGCCATAGGTGAGGTAGAAAGAAATAGTAAAAGAAAAATGTATTAACATATCTAGTTCAGTTTAAGTGCATAAAATAATAAAAACCTTACATGAACAAACAGTCATGGACCTGAAATCAACAGTAATGACATTGCTAGGCCAAAGCTAACAGCTCAAATCTCTGACACACTTACTTTTAACCCTTACTAATGAATAATAGTCCATCTCCATGTCTCAGATGAGGTGCATGTCTTACTGTTGTAACGTAGAAGGAGCACATGCGAGACTATTGTGCTTCAGGGGAAGTATATTATGATATTAGGAAAATTATCAATAAATTATTAAAAATGTACTGCCATTGCCTTGTTAATGTGTAATCATGTAATCTATAAAAAGTAACTGTAGTCCGATTACAAGTATTTTAATATGTACTTTGATCCAGTTACAAGTACTTGATTTTTGTAATGTGATTATGTAATACAGATTACATGTAATCATTTACTATCCAGCACTGTGAGCTGGTACATAAAAAGTATTGATTTGGTCTGGATCAATTTAGCGGGAAATATAGCCTCTTTTCCACCATAGGGCCGAATGGTTCTGAGCAAGGTACGACTAGTTACGGTAGCTAACCACTTGAGCACGGTTCGGCACGGCGCGTATAAAATGTTTCACGGCACAGTTAGCTAACCGTACTCAACCATGCTGGTTGAATGGCTTTAGTATACGGTAACTCATAATCGTCAATTTGTCAACGCAATGGTAATTTATAGGGCTTAGCTTGCTAAGTTTGCTAATATTTGGCTGAGGTTAATAAAAGTTCATAAAATTTAATATTTTTTAGCTAGTCTGGGAAATGTTACCTTTCTGCATGTTCGTGTCCGGTGGCATACATAAGCCCTAATGACATGTGTGGACTGACCATCGGGAGAACTGGGATTTTCCTGGTGGTTTGGCCACGAAACGAGGCCGAATGGGCGATGATAAGTTGAAACGGGCCACAACTGGCTGAAGAGGGCCGCAAAACCTCGCTGCGATGTGCCGAATGGGCCACGACTGGCTGAAAAGCTTTGGGCCAGCTTCTATGTAAAATCCAGGTCCAATTTCTCTTCCCAGTCCACCCCTTCCTCATAATGACAACCCTCTTTAATATAAAGTACAGTGTCTCTTCAAGGACTGTCTTCCTATCAGTGAGTGCGTTTACAAGCACACCAATATGCGATAACATTAGATTTGAAGTCATCGGGTTATTCTTTGCTTTTGACGTTAAAACATAAACTGGTACGTGCGCAACATTTGCACTCATTGGATTAGCCATTAGCAACACGGAACCATAAATGGGTGTCCAGACAAAACAAACGAAAACTCAGCAATGTCAGGCCATGGTCCACCGATAAGGAAATGTATGAAAATGAATGTGGCTTTGTATAAAAGATTTCTGTTACAGATAATTTCATGGACATAACTCAGAAAACAAAATGGTACAGTTCTGTTTGTTGATATCTAGTTGAATTGCTACCAAGTGTCTCAAACTAAATATCTGGACTGGGAATGTGAAAATGGTGTGACTGATCATGAGCATAAACGGGCTTGTGGCAGGAGGAGTCCGGGTCGTGATGCTGCAAACCCGGCCCTTAATCAGGCTAATCAAGACCTCGAGAGGGGTAACGCCACCTGCCCTCCTCCTGCCACAGAGCTGTAACTATGAACTATATGATCAAGAAAAATATATCATGTTGTCTTTGTGTGTAGTAACACAGGTGGTGGTTATGCCCCTCCATTTGACTGATGTCCCGGGGCAGATGAAATGCCCTCACTGTCAGCAACAGGTTGTCACGGAGACAAGATACGTCAATGGTCTGCTCACTTGGGCCATCTGTGGAGGTCTTGGCATATTACTGTAAGGCACCATGTTGATCATTACTGTACAATATGATAACACACAATCACACACACTCAAGTTCCGAGGTCATGTGGTGTAAATCGCTCCGGTGAGGTGCAAATTCGTCTCAAGTAACCAGATTTTGTCCATTCCCATAAAGTCCCATTGTAGCTTATTCTGTCCAAGAGCCGCTCATTTAGAAAGGAAGGGGCTTTCTTAGCAAATTATAAAACCACTATCCACAGTTTGATTGTTTTTGTGGTATAATGTGACATCAAAGGCACAGCGGGCAGATTTCCGAGGCATGAACATTCGCCACATGGTGCCGCTTGTCGGAAATTCGACCAAAAAGGGCCAAATTTGGAGGCATAATGAATTGGAATGTCCTGTGATATCTTTTGTTTGTATTATCTCATGTTTTGAATTTCAAACATCTATTCAATGCTGTTAATCATGACCAAAGTCTAAGCTAAAAAGTTACAGACTAACATAAAAGGCCGTCAAGGCTGTCAGTGTTGTATAGGTCTCATTGGCGTCATTGTTCAACCAGACAAGCAACAATCGAAATTAGGCAAAAGTTGCACAGTTTCAGGCTGAGAGTATATGAGCAAATAGGCGAGCCTATAAAAACATATTCAAGTTATATGAGAAAACAAACGTACACAAACTGATTTTTATTGTGTCTTTTACAGGATCTGGCCGTGTTGTTTGATTCCGTTCTGTGTGGATGCCTGTAAGGATGTAGAACATCGTTGTCCAAACTGCAAATGTATCATCTACCTGTACAAACGAATGTAACTTGTGCTGAAGTGAAGAACATCTGGACAAATCTTCAGAAAAAAAAATATTCTGGAGAATTTAAGAGAGTTCTCTTTAACACAAACCAAAATCGCCCTAGTGCCTTAATAATTCAGCCTTTACTGGACATAAGTGGATATACTGTATATTTATACTGTTTTATATGTAACCCGTGACACTGTGAGAGCACCATGGCTCTGGGGGAAGATTTATCTTTTAATGTACTGATCATGCACATGTTAATGTAATTAAAGGAATATTCATGGTTAAATACAAGTTAAGTTCAATCAACAGCATTTGAGGTATAATTTTGATTACCAGACAATTTAATATAGACGTGTCCCACTTTTCTTTAACTAAAGCAAAACTCCTACCACACCTGGAGTCGCCAGTTCAAATCCAGGGCGTGCTGAGTGACTCCAGCCAGGTCTCCTAAGCAACCAAATTGTCCCGGTTGCTAGGGAGGGTAGAGTCACATGGGGTAACCTCCTCGTGGTGGTGATTAGTGGTTCTCGCTCTCAATGGGGCATGTGGTGAGTTGTGTGTGGATCGTGGAGAGTAGCATGAGCCTCCACATGCTGTGAGTCTCCGCGGTGTCATGCACAATGAGTCACGTGATAAGATGTGCGGATTGACGGTCTCAGAAGCGGACGCAACTGAGACTTGTGCTCCACCACCCGGACTGAGGCGAGTAACCGCGCCACCACGAGGACCTCCTAAGTAGTGGGAATTGGGCATTCCAAATCGGGAGAAAAGGGGGATAAAATAAAAATAATAAAACAACTAAAACAAAAATCAAGGGTACGGTGAGGCACTAACAATGGAAGTGAATGGGGACAATTTCTTCCATTTTTGTATGGCAGAAACGTGAAGCTTGTAATTTTATAAAAGTTCTGTGTATTATGTGAGCTGTAAAGTTGCTAAAATCATTATTTTTTGCTGGATTACATGATTAAGATGTTACGTCACCATGGCAACGAAGTTGTATAATTTGATATAACATGACACAGAAAAGGTGAGCATCGATTTGATCACACAACAATGTTAACAAGCATATTGTTCATGGCTATACTTTTGAAACTGAGTATTTTAACATGAACTGATTGGCCCCATTCACTTACATTATAAATGCCTCACTGTAATTCAGATATTTACTTAATTTTTTTAATACATTTTTGTGGTAATCAACAATGTACCACAAATTATGTTGATTAAGTGGCCTTATATTGAACTCGGAATATTAAATTGTAATTTACTACTTGTTGCCATTTTTGCACAACACAATATATTGTAGCAAACCAAAATGCTTCTGTTATTGTGCGCATGTATTTCTTCTGTTTAATCGGGAATCACTCTAGTCTATCAAGGGGGTGGGGAATGGAAAAGTAGCGGTTGCTGTTGTGTACACATCATTCCTGAGAATTGTACGGTGTGGACATCGGCCTTACCATTGCCCAAATAATAAACTTTTCAAATGTTCGTGAGACCTCTATGTGCTTCTTTGAAACGCTACAATATGAAGGGTACAGAGTGATTCTCAGATTCAATATTGCAAACAGCTTACGCAACATTTCATTCCTTCCTTTCAGGGAAACGTGGTTACACTTGTAAACTTAAACGTTCCCTTTTAAGTCAGTCATTTAAGTCACTGATTCGCACGCGCATCGATGCCTACTAGCCAATAGCATAGATAAAGACACCCACAGAATCTCCTCTTTGTATTATGATAAGAAGGGAGAAGTATATCGATGAAAAGGTGGATACACCTGGCGATGATCCAGGTTGTATAACCGAGCGAAAGTCCTGCGGGAAGCCGAACCTACAGCTATGCAGATGTCTTCAAGGGAAACACCATTAGATAATGCTCATGAAGAGGCCATGCCTCTAGTGGAGTGAGCTTTAACTTCAATAGGGCATTTGTATGCCTTACGAGTCAAATGCGAGCGCAATGGCATGTAAGATCCAATGTGAAAGCCTTTATTTGGAAACAGCCAAACTCTTAAAGCAGCCTGTGATGCGCACAAAAAGCTGATTTGACTCGTACGATCGACATATGCACGTAACACCCTTGCAGGACATAGTGTGTGCAGGCTCTCCGCCTCGTCCGAATCAAACATAGGAGGAGTGAAAGCCTGAAGGGTAATAACTTGCACTCTGAAGGGAGTGGTCAACATTTTTGGCACGTAGACATTTCTGGGTTTGAGAATGGCTTTTGACAAGCCCGGTCCAAACTCTAAACAAGAGTCATCGACTGATAGTGCTTGAAGGTCCCCTACACATTTTACTGAAGTCAAGGTGAGAAGCAATGCAGTCTTTAATGAGCGTACGTGTAAACTCACTGAATCCAATGGCTCAAATGGCAGTGCCATGAGTGCTTTTAACACAAGCACTACGTCCCAAACTGGAGCAGTAATGGGGCAAGACTGTCAACCGCATCACACCACATGTGAATTTCCCAATCAGAGGATATCTGCCAACTGACAGACCGCCTAGTGGGACGTGTTCAGTTGCTATGGCAGCGATATACACTTTAAGCGCAGATGGGGTGAGACCCACGTCCAAGTGTTCTTGCAGAATATGAAGTGTGGGTTGCTCAGTGTATTGTACAAGGTCCTCGCCTCGATAGGAACACCAATCAGCAAACATTCGCCATTTCAAGGTGTATAAAAATGGCTCTGGCCTATGAGATGATGTCGAGCACTGGTTGTGAGAGCCCTTCTGTGTCAAACGGGCACTGTTCATGGGCTAGATGTGAAGTTTCCACAATTCCAGTTGCGGATGCCAAAACGTGTCCCCCGCCTGCATTGGAGATTCCTAGTTAGTGGAATCCACCCAACCATGGGCGGTTGGGCCATTCCGGTGTAACTAGCAGTACAATTTCCTTGTCCTCACAAATTTTTAACAATACTTGTTGAAGAATACTTGCATCCCGCTGGCCATTTGTGGGCTAGAGCACCCATGTCAGGGAGTACCACAGTTGACAATGCATTGTCTCCGAGGATGCAAATTGATCTATTTCGGCTTCCCCGAACCAATCCCATATCATCACCACTTTTTGAGGACGAAGTCTCCATTATCTTTGTATAACGCCCTGTCTTGAGAGCAAAGGTGACCCGGGACGTGCGTTGCACGTATCGATAGGAGATGTTTCTCGCACCAGAGGAGACGCTGATGCACCAAATTCATCAAAGGGTGTGATCACACACCCCCTTGGTGTTGTCGGTTCTGATTAGAACATGAAAACCCTGGACGGCTGGCCGTAATGCCATTATCACTAGAAATACAGCGAGTCATTCCAGACAGTTTATGTGCCAGGTCGTTTGAGGAGCTGTCCAGGTGCCAAAGGCTGGGCGCTCTTTCGTACAGGACTCCCCAGCCCGTGTCTGAGGCATCCACCGTTACCACTTTGCATCTGGATGTGGCACTGGTGACCGAGTGTCCCGTCTGTCTAATAGAACGTGGGCGTTTTCCAAATGGTCAAAGCGGCTAGGCAGCAGCGTGATACCACAATATGTAGGCGACCGTGTCACAATGAATGATGAGGCACCTGCGATCTGAGCCAGTACTGAAGTGGTCTCACTATAGTACCAGCAGAGTGACCGCTATTGCGAAGGCCACGAGACACAGAGACCATTGAAAAAGCTCCAACGGAAACGTTTTACCCCGTTTGAATGTGTTCAAACACCGGAGAATGGAACGAATGCGTTCTTCCATCAGGTGCGCCAGCATTGATTCCCAGGAATAAAATCCAGTAGATACACTCTGAATGAATTGATGGAATCGATTTTGAGAATATTGATGTGGTTCACTAGAGAGCATACGGTCATGAATGTTTGATCTATTAATATTTGTTCAGTCTTTAATGCGTTTATACATGTCACTGATGAACAGGTCATATTACATGTTTCCATTGCCTGGAAGAACTCGTCATGGAAACCAATTATCTCAATGGTTTGCTCAACCCTTTCACACATAGGCCTACTGTGGAAATGTTTTGCTGTACAGTGCAGACCAATTAAGATGCTCATTCAAATATGTGCAGTTCTGTATACAGAAAGGGAGATAATGTGTTTTCACAAATGCATTGGACCACTCCTCTACCATTAACGACGTATCCAGTTTCATCCTGTAGCCGTATCGTCCATTTACGTTTGTTTGCAAAGATACATACAAACAAAAACTTTAATAAGATGAGATTGCAGATGAGTTGCATGTGGCTTCCCAAAGCAGAAGTGCACAATTAGGTCAATTTAATGAACTATTGTAGTTTTAATTAAACAATATTTAGTCAAACTCAATTTACTTAAAGGACACCTATAAAGCAAAATTCACTTTTAGAAGGTGAACATAAATGTGTGTTGGCAGTGTGTGTACACAACCACCCTATAATTATAAAAATCCACCCAGTCCTTTTTTAATCCCCATTAATCATAAACAACATTTCTGAAAATGCTTTGTACAGGCCCCGCCCACGACTGTTGACGCACGCTGACGTTTTGGCATAGACCCGCCCTGAACGATTTGTACAGAGTCCGCCATTGTTTCGATGCCGGAGTAGCTGTAGACAAGAATGTCTCCGAAGCGATAGAGGTGTTTTGTTGTTGGATGTCAGAATGAACATAACATCTGAGCCGCTGAAGACGCAGTGGATTAGTTTTGTTTTAGAAGGGAATGCGCCCTCCAATCTACATAAATGCGTTTATGTTTGCGCGAATAATTTTACACCTGTTGTAACAGTATTTGTGTGTGTGTGTTGCAAAACTGCTGAAACTCTACAACAAATAAATAAATTGATCAAATAACCATTCAGAAACTTCCTTATGATGTCTAGTTATCCGAAGCGGAGATGTCAAAACTCCGCCCTATTCTGGATATGCAGCAGCTCATTTGCATTTAAAGACACACACGCACACAAAAGAGAGAGAGAGATAGATAAATAGATCGATAGATTGATTTGTTATTTCTAATGAATGGAAATAGATAAAGTGTTCATTTTAACGTCACAAACCGAGCACAAACGACCAGCGCCGGTTTGGCTCGATTTGAGCGAGATGGGGTGGAGAGTGACGTCACACAGCCCAAAAAAAGATGCTTAAATCTCAAACACCAAACCAGCACAAACGAATCAAATAGTTTTGGGTGATTATTTAATTATATGGGGTGCCAACTTCACGTAGGTCAACAACATACATATTAACCGTAAAAACAATCACAAACATAGAGGGACAACAACAAAAAAACACGAGATCATACAACAAGTGCCAGAGAGTGCGATGGCATCATAATGGCTGATTACCTACGTGTTTAAAGCTAGCATAGCCATAGGAACAAAACTCCTACCATAACTGGCCTTTCTGCACATGGGTAGTCTATACTGGATCCTTTAACATTTGATGTGCCTTCCAAAGCGTATATAAAGCAACACAGTCTGATACATTTGGGGTAGGAATACCAATAATGTTTCTCGCTAGATTAGTTATCTTTAAGAGTTTGTTCTTATTGGTAACTGTTAGCATATGGAAAAAACAAATGGCACCATACATTGAACTGACTCAATAATACTTCAATACAGAAGAAGCAAAAGACTAGGCTGAACTGATGTTTATCTAATGTAATGCCAAGATACCTGAAATGTTCCACCCTCTCCGCCATCTCTCCATTAATGATAATACTGGAAGGATGGATCCGTGTTTTGGAAGAGCTAAAAAAACAGTTACTTAGTCTTTGAAATATTAAGGTAAAGAAAGTTATCATCACACCATGTACTAAAATTAACTGATGACAAGGCAAAACTAAAGTCAATAAAAAGAAGTCTGGCATAATTTCCAGGGGTATCCAGGTGTTGAAGTAGACCAAGAGACGAGCCACTGCATCCTCTGCACCTCTCTTACACTTATATGCAAATTGGAGACTATCCAAAATGGTGAAACATAAGGAAGCATAATGTTTTCAACCATTAACAGCAAAGGTGATGGGATCTAATACAGAAATAGTCTGTTTAACGGCTTGTCCAGTAAGAGACCTGACTCGTCGAAAAGCGTGTTTTGTGTTCATATTTGCAAAATCCTGCTCCAATTTGTTTTTATACTTCTTTTTAGCCTGAAAGATTTAATTTTTGATGTCCTGATTTATTATTTTGAGACCAGCAAAGTCCTTCCGCATAAAGGCAAGTTTTCCTTGAAGGCATGCAATAGCATCCTCCGTCCATTGGGGGGCGCTGTGTATTACCGGCCTGCGTTATTTCAGCCGTTGTTATTTTGAGCTGAAACTTCACAGACACATTCTGGGGACACCAAAGACTTAAATTATATCTTGTGAAAGGGACATAATAGGTGCCCTTTAAAGTTATTTAATAAATGTTCTTATGTTGGTCCAACTTCATTCATTTAATATTAGTACTGTGTATGCACTTATACAGCACCTTTCTAACCTTAATGGTATTCAAAGCGATTTACATTGTGACACATTCACCCATTCACACACCAATGGTGGTAGAGCTGCTATATAAGGTGCTAGCCTGCCATTGGGAGCAACTTGGGGTTCAGTGTCTTGCCCAAGGACACTTCGGCATGTGGAGACATGTGGGCCGGGAATCAAACCACCAACCCTACGATTAGTGGCCGACCCTCTGTACCAACTGAGCCACAACCGACCTTTGCCAGGTGAACAAGTGTAAGGACTGCTTTAATTTAATAGCAACTCTTTAAAGTGCTCAAATCAAGCGTCTATTGAAAGTAAAAGTCCATCCTCAACCTAAGCACAACCGCCATTCTTCACCAAAAGGCTAGCCAAAACCTCCATGAAAAACAGACACTCTATTTAAATACTAAATGGCTCCTCGTATTCTCATCTTGCACAAAAATGCATAAAAATAACTTCATTTCAACATTTCTTCTACTTATCCAATCCCATGCAAAGCATGCTAGGAAATAGAAATCCCCTGCCCAGTTTCATCAATGCAACGTTCATGAAGTCCCAACTCAAATGGATTAAGTAAGTTGCACTTTAAAATGTAAATGGATTGAACACAATGAAATCAAGTTGCTTTAGTTTATTATAATTAAGTAACTTGAACAAGCAGCAAAAATCCCTTCTTCTATTTTCTCGAGTGTGCCGGGATTTTTAGTGGAATTTAATAATCAAGTTCCTCCCCACTTCCCGTAAGGAACACAATTCCTTCTGAATTTGCATTAGCATATCTCATACCCATAGATCCAGTTCCTCCCACCCTGTCACGGTCATGTCATAGTTGAGCCTGTTTTCTGTTTACACTCTCAATTAATTTGTAAGGAATAGCTTCAGAGTGTCTACAGCTCCCAAGGTATGTCTTCTTAATCTCATTTCAATAATAAAACGAACGTTATGTTTCTTTACTTCGGTGTACTGATGTGGTCACTCTTGAAGTCATTTGTTAAGCGACATAATAGTTCAATAAAAACTGTATGGGGATTTGTTTAAAGCGTACACACTTTACAGTATATTCCTGTGTAGCTGCTGGTCTTACACAGTATTTGTTTTACACTAATAGTTATCCAATTACAATAATTGAATGAACGGGAAATGACTGTATTGTGTGGTAATGATCAGATTTAACATGTTGTAAGTGATTCTTCATTAATTTCTTGAATGATGTCCAAAAAGCTTCCTTATCACCTGTCAGATATCATTGAAATAGGTGCCATAAAACATCACTCCTGTCTCTGTAACCGAAGGCCGAAAAGATGTCCACGGGCCGCAGTCAGATTGTTTGTTTAACCAATCAGAAGACTTGATCAAACTAAAAAGCCCTTTTAATTTTCACTATTATATCGGCCAGGAATTTTGCCTCTCATGGCCCAGATTATCCCTTTCTCTGTTTCCTTCCAAACACATATTTAGCTGACTCACCTGTCACTTAGTTTACAGGAAACATGACAGAATAAATGCCGGCTAAGTAGCTGGTCAGGGCTCTGCTGTCAGTATATCGCATGCTAACATAGTGGTACGGCAATCGAAAGAGTTGAGAGATATACTTATAGAGATGTACAATGACCCTGAGAAATATTTGGACATTTCAGGCACAATTGTAAAAAGAAATGTATGAATGTCTCTGCACTAGAGACGAAAATAAAGCAAGCACAAGCGCAATTTTCAAGCAAAACATTTCACCAAGACAGGTCGGACAGGTTAGGTTTGGAAAAAAAATACTGTTGTATTGTTACACATTCTGGTCGTCAGTGTGTACAGGGATTGTGCAAGTAGTGTGTGACTGTGCAAGAGATTTAATGGTTTCACCCAAAATATGTTCAGCAGTTGTTTTCATGCGTCACGCTTTTTAAGAGTGGCATAAGTGTCCCAAAACTTTTTGTGGTCACTGTATTATTTATAAACATTTAAGAAGGAGTACTTTTGCACTTGAATATACATCACTCAAGAACAAATAATGAGTTCCCTCTTTGTGCTCATTCACAGATTGTTGATAATGGACAAAGGCTTCATCGGTCATCCTCCATATCCTGGACAGCCATTGGTCCAAGGCAACATGTCCTACCCAGATCAGCAGTATCTTTACCCACCTCAACCAGGTCTGCTGACACTCATCTATGATTTGACCACACAAAGAGAAACCAATGAGAATATCCTTCACTGATTACTTCAAATCATACCATGACAATAATCATTTCAGCTCTGCTCTTGGGTTTTCATCATGAGTTTTGATCTTCTTTACAGTTCAAATGACCAACGCTTACCCCCCACAACCCACACAAGGGGTATACATGGCGGGACCCACGATAAACCAAACAGTCCAGAATGTATCTACACCCACACAAGCGGTATTCATGGCGGGACCCACAGTAAACCAAACAGTCCAGAATGTATCTATACCTGGCATAGGTACATTGATGCCTCAGTTTCACATTGTGTTACGAGACTCTGGTTGAGTAGTCTTCTAGAATGTTCCTAAAAGGTTTAAGATGTACAGAAAGGTTTACCTTAAATTTGTAAGATTGTGCAACTTTGAGTTTGAAACCTGTAGAACAATACACAAGACGTCCAGCAGCATTCCAAATCTCTGCCGTCACATGCTAAATATTCAGATAAACAAACTACTATTGTGGAATGTGGAAACGGCTGTTGTCAACTTTGAGTTTGATGTGATGTGTTTTTATGTGCAACAAAAGGTAGCATCTGTCACAAAACTTTTACTCAAGGTTCTATAAGTTCATCGTGTGATTTGATATTTCTTTCCAGTGAACACACATTATGCTCAACAACCCACACCAGGAATAGTCAGTTCCTCCACTGTGACTCAAACTGTCCAGTCTGCATCCATGCCTGGTGTAGGTGAGCACTGATGCTTACGTTTCTCTTCAGAGTAGGAGACTCTTGTTCACTTTGTGTATTGATGTAAACCAGCAGTTTAGATGTTTCATGATGTGAAATGCTTTATAAAGTTTATGGTATGTATGCTACTCCTGGGCCATTGTTCCAACATTCCTTTCCTTCAACCAATGGTGTAGATTTGGTTTGAACATTGGGGGGACGGGGGTGTGGGATGTGTGGTCCCAAATGTAATATATTTTATGTTTCCTTTTTTTTTGTATTTTCTCCCATTTTTCTCCCCAATTTTGGAATGCGCTCTAAGTCCTTGTGGTGGTGTAGTGACTCGCCTCAATCCGGGTGGTGGAGGACGAACCTCAGTTGCCGCCACATCTAATACCGTCAATCCGCGCATCTTATCACGTGGCTTGTTGAGCGCGATACCGCGGAGACCTAGCGTGTGTGGAGACATAGCTTCACACTATTCTCTGAGGCATCCATGCACAACTCACCACGCTCAACAACGAGAGCGAGAACCACATTGTAGCGACCACAAGGAGGTTACCCCATGTGACTCTACCCTCCCTAGCAACCGGGCCAATTTGGTTGCTAAGGAGACCTGGCTGGAGTCACCCATCCGTCAGGGGTGGTAATCAGCATCTTTACTCGCTGAGCTACCCAGGCCCCATATTTCATGTTTTCTAAATGTACGTGACAGTTTTGTGTGGGTAACAGATCTACAGACCGAAATTGCACATGTTGTCAGCCACTGACTGTGTCTAGTGAGAAACAAAGCTTTATTCCTGCAGGGGGCGCTTGACGCTCTGACAACCGAATCCTCCAGTCATTTAAGTCTCAGAACATTTTATATCCCATTGGAGACACTGGATAGTTATTTTTTTTGTGTAAAAACTGTTAATTGCAACAACTGTGATTGGCCCATCCTGGCAAACGCTGAGAAAAGTAACAGGTACCACATGACCGTATGGATTGCGGAGGATTGATTAGTTGGTCGATACCAACTCACAGTCAAGCAATTGCAAGGTATCTTATACTAAATCGTTTTCAGCGTTGATAAAAAATTATATAAGCAAAGACAGATGCATGATTAGGGTGGGGGCAAAGCACCCCCTTCACAGCATTAGTGGGACGTATCCCCCCATCTCCCCAATTCTTTGGTTTTGCAACTTTACACTACTGTTCCCAAGGCATTTCTAAGCCTGGGTTCCCCACGATGACGACCGCTAACTTGAGTCATCACTCACCTCCTCAAGATCTTCTTTCACAGAAGGTTCCTGCTCATATCCACTGTCAGAATTATTCCAGGCTCGGTGCCTGGTGCAACGAGGCCAACTTCTGGACCACCTAGGTATATGGTGGTTTGATAGTTCTTCTCCCAATCTGGAAATAGTCATAGGTCTGTACGGGTGTTGAAATGACCTTCTCATCAAAACTGGCCATTCGTCATCATCAGTGCCTTGGTGGCATTTTCAGGGGAGGGGAAAGTGACAAAACTAAAAGCCCTTGCTCCATCCGTTCTTCATCTTCACTATAGCACTACTGATTCTTCCAAATGGAGAGAACAAGGATTTGAGCTCCTCACTACTGATGCTGTACGGCAGATTCTGCATGTACAGACTCACTTCAGGGCGACGGATGCTGTTGTCCCTTTTCCAGTCTTCTTGGATGATGACGTTAGCCGATGTCACGTTAGAGCTCTCCTCACAATTCTCTTGGATGATGACATCAGAGCTCTTCACATAGTTCTCATTATTGGCCGGGGGTTGGCACCACATGATCCTCAAGGGCTTGCCCAAGACTGGCTCATACATCAGAGTCTCCAA